>NC_091074.1:102648257-102951287 GCF_032405125.1 Capricornis sumatraensis | reverse complement strand
CCTTTCTAGCTCTTAATATTCCAAAACAGCATTTCTTTTTTAATATAGCTAGAATCTTAGAAGATGCCAGTACACCAGGTTCAGGTTATAATCTAGGACCATGGAACATATTTTCACCAGCCATTTTCCTCTTCAATATTAGCCAGACATCTGGTCTACACTGTACCCATCAATTTCCTTTCTTGCCTTGAGTTTTTATGATATTGATTACCATAGGGTTGGGAGATTTTATTGCATAAAGTTTAAAGGATGTGTACACTTGATAAGGAACACAAAAGTAACTAAAAACTCTCCACTATAAAACATCCAGTATTTCATACAGTCTATTTCCTTCCTTATCCCCTAAAGATAAGTTCTGATTCTATCACATCAGGCCTTCAGTAGCTTCAGTTGCCATCAGCAAAAAGTAAATTTCCTTAGTGTGACATACGTCAGACTCTCAGCCTCATGCCATCTTCACTTATGATTTTATTCCAAGCAGGCCTTTCTCTTACTTTTCCTATGTTACTGGACTTTTCTAAACAAGGCTTTTCCCCCCCTCCATTTCTGTGTCTCTCTGTCATTCCTTCTGTTTAGAAATTACCTGTTTCTCATGATGACCATCAACAATTAACAGCTGACACCTCCCTTAACAAGTGGTCACATAACTAGTCACCCTTCTCTAATGCTGTTGCACTTTGCATGTACCTCAATTGTAGCTCTTCTCTGATAGAATTGTGGTTATTTGCAGGCTCACCCCTCGGAGAAGGCAATGGCACCCCACTCCAGTACTCTTGCCTGGAGAATTCCAAGGACGAGGGAGCCTGGTAGGCTGCCGTCTATGGGGTCGCACAGAGTCGGACACGACTGAAGTGACTTAGCAGTAGCAGCAGGCTCACTCCTACTAATAGACACTCTTTTTGAGGGTATGGACAGTGTTAACTCAGTAAAGTGTTTATGATTCCACACATTTACTTATATTTTATACTAAACTATATAAAACTGCTGATATTTAATGATTTTTGACCTCAAAAATGACAATACTTATATTATTTTTGCCCCATTTCATATTATAAATACCTCTCAAAATCCTGTTGAAAATACACTGAGACAGACAGTATGCTCACCAGGTATTGCATTTGAAGCTCTATACTTCCTGACTCCGTTGCTACTGATAAGGACCTTACAGTGAGGCCTGGTCAATAAAGCAACAAAAAGGTGAACAGAAGTGTGTCCCTTGGTAGCTGAAACAGTGAAAATAGCACATACATTTTTCCAGGTGCTCATCTCTTGCTATAATGACCAGGGAAACTGCATGTTCCAGATGGTGCAGCTACAGATGGTAAAACTTTTTAGCTTGGGCTGCTGGTGCGATAAGCACTTGACTTGAACTTCCTTGGGTTCCCACCGAAAGGAAAACACCATCTCTTGCAAAGTTTAGTCTCAAAAAAAAAAAAAAAAAAAAAGAAAACCAACTTATAACAGTGCTGTAAATTCTGGATATATATTGAATAGATCAACTTCTTACTATCATTATTTATGTGTGTACTGTATATCAGGAAAATAGAGAATAGCAGCATTAGATCTGGAAGGATTAAAGGAGTCTTTATGAGAGTCAGTCAGAGAAACCTCTCAACTGTGCCAAGCCTAGTCTAACATGAGATCAATTACCTTTCTATCTCCAGAGGTGTTAACCTTGAATTTCCAATTAGCAAATGATTCTAAACAAAAGAAGGCAGATGTTGTAGTAAACCACTCACTTTGTGCATGCATCTTTAATAAGTTCCTTTTAAAAGCCTTCTTTTTAGACAGTGCTCAACTGCATATTAACAAATCCACAACGAAGAATTTTACATTAAAAAATTCTTAGTTCAGAATGAGAATAACACCTCTAATAATTCTGTGAGAATCACAGGGCACTGAGACTGTCAATAAGATATTAATAACTTTATTCTCCAGACTTTTGGTGAAACCAAGACAATAATTATCTGAGTTGTTATCTCTCCAGTTACATATTTCCAAATTAGAATATAAAGGCATAATTGTTATGTACAAAATCCCATGGACGAAGGAGCCTGGTAGGCTGTAGTCCATGGGGTCGCTGAGAGTCGGGCACGACTGATTGACTTCACTTTCACTTTTCACTTTCATGCATTGGAGAAGGAAATGGCAACCCACTCCAGTGTTCTTGCCTGGAGAACCCCAGGGATGGCGGAGCCTGGTGGGCTGCCATCTATGGTGTCGCAGAGTCGGACACGACTAAAGTGACTTAGCAGCAGCAGCAGCAATAATATATGTGTATTTAAGCATTTTAATCAAAAGACTTGTAAGATTAAGGGTCATTTTTATTATCTTCTTTATACTTTGCTTTTTTAAAAATATAAATAGTTATCTACATTATTTTTATAATCAGAGAAATATATTTTTAAATACATAAAATTCAAACATTTTAGCCTTTTGATTCAATTGGTTCTTGGTGCTATCTATCCACCCGCTCCTCCTCATCTACAGTCATAAACTTTAAAGACAGATATGGTATCATACTTACCACTTATTATGCCCTTTACCACCTCTGTCTTTCTTTCTTTTTTTGAAATTTATTTATTTTAATTGGAAGCTAATCACTTTACAACATTGTAGTGACTTTTGCCATACATTGACATGAATCAGCCATGGGACATCCTGAACTCACCTCCCTCCCCATCCCCTCTCTCAGGGTTGTCCCAATGCACCAGCTTTGCGTGCCCTGTTTCATGCATCGAACTTGGACTGGTGATCTATTTCACATATGGTAATATACATATTCCAGTGCTATTCTCACAAATCATCCCACCCTTGCCTTCTCCCAAAGAGTCCAAAGGTCTGTTTTTTATATCTGTGTCTCTTTTGCTGTCTCGCATACAGGCTAATCATTACCATCTTTCTAAATTCCATATGTATGTGTTAATATGCTGTATTGGTGTTTTTCTTTCTGACTTACTTCACTCTGTATAATAGGCTGAAGTTTCATCCACCTCATTAGAACTGATTCAAATGCATTCTTTATAATGGCTGAGTAATATTCCAATGTATATATGTGCCACAGCTTTCTTATCCATTTGTCTGCTCATGGACATCTAGGTTGCTTCCATGTCCTAGCTATAGTAAACAGTGATGCAATGAATATTGGGGTACACGTGTCTCTTTCAATTCTGGTTTCGTTGGTGTGTATGCCCAGCAGTGGGATTGCTGGGTTGTATGGCAATTCTATTTCCAGTTTTTTGAGGAATCTCCACACTGTTCTCCATAGTGGCTGTACTGGATTGCATTCCCACCAACAGTGTAAGAGGGTTTCTTTTTTCCCACACCCTCTTCAGCATTTATCGTACCTCTGTCTTTCAAAGCTTCTTTGAGGATGGAAACTCTTGTTATACATAAGCCGGATAGGACTGTATAACACAAAACTCTCTGCATCCCCACTGGCAACGTTCATAAAGAAGACCACTCCTACGTTACTTCTAGACACTCCTGCTTCAGCTGATGTGCCCCAACTTCTTGTCCTAAGTAATGTAACATCCCTGCCCATCTAATACAATCTGTAATCTCTTGGCTCAAAGCCAAAATCATTCAAACTCTTTCTATGCCTTTTTATCCAAGCCATACTATTCATTTCCAGAAATTCACACCCAATCCTCTTACCTTATTCAAAGCAATGGCATCTATGTATGGCCTTCAACTCCTCATACAACACTTTAATAATAAAGTGGAGAGAAGAAGAAGATGAATTTCTTTTTCATATCAGTGGATCTAACATCTGGAACAGCAATCTTTTCACGTGATGTTCAATAAGTAACTATAAAATCAATCTATCAGGAAATTATAACATATTGCAGTAATCTCTTGCTCTGTCTAAACTTAGGAAAGGAAAAGGAGCATCTCTGTTCAAGTCAGTAGACCCTCCATGTTTTGAGTAGACAACATTTATGTGCATACATGCACACACACAATCCTCCAGGTAAGGTTGAGTGGCTCACCAAACGATCCTCATTTTGTCCTCCCAAATCTCCATCTCAGTTTCTCCTGAAGTACAGTATCACAGATAATTGTCACTGATCCCAAATAAAGTCCTTATACTCCCCAGTTCAGGCCCTTTCATTTCCATTTCTCCTGAGAGTCAATTCACTTCTCCCACAAAGGGGCTTCTCCCTTGGTGGCTACTTCTCCCACAAAGGCTTTTCCCAGAAGAAATGGGAAAGTCTACATCATTAATACATTGATGTAAAGAGCTGATAGTATATTTGGTTGACACAGCATTCTGGAAAGCAGTTTTGTGATAAATATGAAGTGTTAAACTTCTGCATAAACTATGTCCTCCAAATTTTACTTCTGGTTATTTGTCCTAAGGAAATATGGATATGGGTATGTACAAAGTTTGCCTTAAAATGTTTATATAAAATTATGATGTTTTTAGAAGAAAATGTTAACAGCTTTTATTTCAACATAATATGATTACATCTTTTATTTTCTTCTTAATAGGTTTTTAAAATATATTTGAATGTTTCTATGATAAAACTAATCAGACATAAGAATTCCCATTTCTAACCTGAGGGTAGGCCTTGTCCACAGGCAATCAGCAGGACTGAGTGACTGATTCAAATAACTTCACTTTTTATGTAAAAGTTTTCCCTCCAGAATCAGAAGAAGGGTGTTGTCAAGCCAACATTTATTTAAGAAGTATTCTTCTAACGTAGAAGAAGGGCCATTAACCCAAACTGCTGTAACAAGCAGATCTTTGAAAAAGTCACTTCCCACTTGAACCATGTGCTAAAATCCTTCTTTAGCCACTCAGGTTAGTAATCCATATTTGCTCTATTGTACAGTTATAAATCATCAGCCCCCTGATTTAGTTTGAATTACTGAAAATCCCTCGAAAAGAGGGCAAATACAGAAATGTTGTTTCCATGTGTTAATGTTGCTGGGAATATTCCCTGGCCAAAGGGGATAGCTGACACCCAGGGACTGGTTGATGACAGAGAGCAAATGTCTGAAATCCTTACCTCAACTTATAAAAATCTCTGAATTGATATTTCAAATGATGTTCCCTACAATACTGCCTGGGGCAACAATATGATGGAGCCAGGTCATAGCTTACCCACAAAACCTAAGTTTTGAATATTCAGGGCAAGTACACTGGACTTGTTATCAAAAGACATTGGGGCTCAGCAATTACCTTAACTTACTGAGCAAAGCTGTTTGGCCTCTGGGGGCCACAGTATCATTACTACATCATTTTAAATACATTAAATACATTACAGTGTATTCAAAATGGAATAATTCCTACTTCTCAAGTATATTGTGAGGATTAAATAAGAAAGGTCTGGCTCACGGTAAATATTTATTAAAATAAGAATATGCTAGGAAAAATAGTAACTGACCAAAGGATATTGTTTTCAGCTTGTCCAGTGAGCTGTTTGTCATTTTCCTTTACAATGCCTTTTTTCTATTTCTTCTGGCATTTTCTTGACCGGTAAGGTCATGTGGTGATAAAGAATACAGCCTTAGGAATGAAGAGACAGGTTTCAATCCAAGCTGTGAACCTGTGATATGGAATAAAGCTTTCTGGGTTACAATGACCTTAACTACACAAAGCAGGATAGCTATTTATGTGAAGGTATCCTGAAGTTACAGAATTGCATGATCTTATCTTTACACCTTTATTTCATACAAATTATGAATCAGGCTTGAACCTCTCTAGTTCCTCTTTACCCATAAAACAGCATCCCTCCCCAAGTATCTGTAAGTATTCCAGTCACAGCTTAGTTGTGAGAATGTAATAGAGGTTTAGAGAGAGACTCTGAGAATGCTATGATGCACTTCAGCTTGAACTGCTTCCAGTGAAGCCATTGGCAAGCAGATCTTTCTCTTCCTCCATGTCATAGTCATGAATTGGGAACTAATTGGGTTTGACTCACTACATGTCTAACCTTCCAGGTCACTGGCTAAGCTGTTGGGTAAAACTTGGGTCGCTCTAGTTTTTGCCCTGGACATCATATATGCATCACTTACCTTGATTGCCTCAGTCAGTGCTTTTTCCCTTTAACTCACTCAAGCTTCTGGAATGTTTTCTTCTTATCATCCACAACAAAATATCTTTCAAAACTGAGATCTCAGAGCCTCAGATAAGAAACTGGTTAAGGTATCTTAGGTCATTTATCTGCACCTTGAAGAGGTATTATTCCTATGATCTATTGTTTTCTTTCAACAAAATTTCCTGAGATCCCTGTGTATCTCTGGGTACCTCTGATTATTTCTGATTTTGAATAGCAGTATTTTAGATTTAATATAATAAATATATACTGAGAGTTCATGCCAATATTACTTTGGGGACCAAATTTAACTGGTACCTAAAATTAATAAAATGTTACCTTTTATTTTTAAGCCAATATTTTACTTTCAATATTTACTTCATACCAAAGTTTCTATAATTCACTTAAAAGGCACCTTGGTAAGGAGGAAATGACCTATTAGACTTTTGAGTTATAGGTTGAATCTGATTCTGTGAGTTCTAGACAGTTTCCATAAAAGAAACCTCTGTATGAAACACATAACAGCTTGAAATGTCTCATTTCTGGAAAAGCTTGCTTAGAATTTATTTTAAGAGAAAAATACCCAAGACGGTTGTAGAACTACCACTTGGGGAATAGATACCAATCATAAGACATCGCTTCTGAAAGTGCTGTCTAGTCAAAAGCCCTTGCTAGCTAACAAAACATTGTAAGAATGCCAGAATGTTCAACAAGAGTGGTGGTTCCCTGGAAGTAGCTGAGGTTGTAGCAATGATTAAGACAACTTTGGAACCCTGGGCTATAGGAACAAAGGTATTAAGTGCAGGCCTTTGTGGAACACATATGTATGTGGTTGGTAAGTGAGGTACCGCAGACAATGAATAAAGTTCAAGGAGGCTGTAAATGTTGAAGATGGCCTTGACAACTGTTGGAAGTTAGCTAGGTGCTTACCCAGTCCCTCCTGTGGTTTCTGCAGTGCTATCCAAGGTCATATCTTTGAGAGCCAATCCAAAATGTTATTTGTTGATGCAAACCAAAGTAAAGCAAACTGAAACAGAATAATTGCGGCTCTAATCTTGGTCCTTTTTGGATAGTTCAGTTCAGTCGCTCAGTCATGTCCAAACCTTTGCAGACCCATGGACTGCAGCATGCCAGGCCTCCCTGTCCATCACCAACTCCTGGAGCTTGCTCAAACTCATGTCCATGAAGCCAGTGATGCCATCCAACTGTCTCATCCTCTGTCGTCCCCTTCTCCTCCTGCCTTCAGTCTTTCCCAGCATCAGGGTCTTTTCCAATGAGTCAGTTCTTTGCATCAGGTGGCCACAGTATTGGAACTTCAGCTTAAGCATCAGTCCTTCCAATGAATATCCAGGACTGATTTCCTTTAGGATTGACTGATTTGATCTGCTTGCAGTCCAAGGGACTCTCAAGAGTTTTCCAACGCCACAGTTCAAAAGCATCAATTCTTCAGTACTCTGCTTTCTTTATGGTCCAACTCTCACATCCATGCATGACTACTGGAAAAACCATAGCTTTAAGTGGGTTCCAATTCTAGCGCTGACATTCACCAGCAATACGATTTGGGGCAAGTTCCTTCAACTTTCTAGGCCTTGCTTTTCTTATCAATATATTAGACAAAGTAATGCATACCTTATAAGGTCATTGTGGGGATTAAATTCAAAGTATATATAAAATACTTCCTATGTAATAGGTCCTTAATAAATGGCAGCTGTAATTACAATTAGGTTAATGATGTATGATAGTGCTAACAGTGATTTTTAAACAAATATCACAGTGTTTGGCACACAGTAAGAAATTAGCACTTCTTTTTCTTCCCTTCTCATTTGAGACTACTTCATGTCTTTAATTTACAGTGTAATCTACCAATAGCTTTTCTCCCTGATGTCCCAAAGAAAAATATACTGCATTTTTCTCTAAAGAGTTTTAAAATTCTTCTCTAAGAAAGATACTCTGTTGTGTTTTAGGTTAGAAGTGGGAAAAATGGCCTTTGGAATCAGAATAGTTCATTTTTTCCCCTTTCACTATTCTCTAAGTTGTAATGAACATCTGTGTTAGAGTCATTTTTCTCTTATATGAAGAGAATATTAATTGCACCAAAGCTCCTGAACCTTGCTGCCTCCAAAATATAATGACAGTAGCTACCATTTGAGAACACTTGCAGTGCATAGGTGTACCATCTTATTTAATGATTACAATATTATTACATGATTATTGCTACCATTTTCATTTTTCAGATGAGGAAAATTTGGCTGATAAAGGTAAAAATACAACTGGACCTAGGTCACATAGCTAATAGGCAACAGAGCTGGGATTTAAACCTCTGTCTAATTCTAAAGAATATGCTGATATTCACTATGCCATACATCTCCTCGGCAAAGGTGGAAACACTAAGAAAGCTTATTCTCTTAGGGAACTATAAAATAATAAAAATTGAGTGAACCAAATGTCAACTTTCTCATTAAGATAGGAAGTACACACAATATAAAAATGATAAATCAGTTAACATTTGTTTTTTACAACATCAGTGTTCCATGAGAAAACTAAATTCATCAATCCTTCTCCCAACTAATCTTTTCAACATTAATAATTTCCTAAAGTAAATTATGAACTGGGAATTAATTTAATGAGCTTTTCTTCCTAATGACATAAGCCTCATATCATCATAGTTTCCAAAGCAAATTGCCATTTAAGTTATCAAAAACTTAACTGGACTGCAGCCCTCTATGGAATTCAGAGTTAAAAACAGAATTCAATAATTAGAATTTCTCATTGAAGTGGACCCTTTCATTCTTAAAAAGAAAAAGGTGTGTTAAAATAGCCAGCAGCCTAAATTCCTTAGCAATTTAAGGATGTTTGTTTCTTGTCATGTGTTACCTGCTCCACAAAACACATGCTGCCCATATAAAATATGGCTTGTATACAATTTTTAATACACAATTATAATTTTCAATGAGCCATGTACAAGGGATATACTGGATCATGTCATTTGCATAAAATGTTAGTCAGATTGGCAGTTAGTTCACCCTTTTGTTGTCCTTGACACAACACACAGAATGTTGAATCCCATACTGTCATTAGTGATGACAATCAGAATCAAAATCAGTCACCCAATTTAACTAAAAGAATGAAAAACTGAATCACCTCTGATTTATCAAATCATTTCACAGAGTAATGATATCATAAATAAACTATATTAGTCCTACAAAGGGATTAAAATTCTCACCATAACATTTATGAGCAAGCCATTATATTTGAGGAAGAAGAGATTATATCAAAAGGTTTGGATACTTTTAAAATATATTAGTACTTGAAAAGGATTAAATAACTTGATGTATCATCTCTCCAGTCAATCTAAATTGTTCATTTGCATTTTAACACCCACTGTGGACAAGATGCTTTTCATAAGGGGAATGACTGAACAGTTTTAAAAAATTGAGTTCTCTATGCTAAGGGATGAGTAATTTACCGAGTTTATAAGAGAGGTGGAATATGATGGTGAAGGATCTTGAAACATATGGGGAATGGTTGAGGAAAATGGATTTATTTAGCCTCAAGAAAATTCAGCAGAGGACATCCTAGGTGCTTTCATTCATTTAAAACTGTCATATGGAAGTAGATTAATATACAAAACAAAGGCAAATCGAAGACACAAGGAAGCCAGTTTCTACTCATCATAGGAAGAGACTTTGTAAATATTAGAGCTATGTATGACTGTCCATTCTGCATACCATTGGAAATACCCAAACATAAGTTGAGGTTAGAACACTATAGGGAAAAATTATTGTATAAAAGAAAAAAATCTAGGTAGATGGCTGGCCAGTAATGTTTCCTTCAGTGCTAAATTTCTCTGTTCTAGAGCTTAAAAAGACACAGACATGAAATTACTCAAGAAATTACAAAGGCAAAAGAGAAAAATCCACACTGAGTGTGAAGTCTTGTCACGGGTTGAGTTTCTTCAGAACGTGACTGTAAGACTGAATTTAGTTGGCTGAATGCTTATCCAGGGTGAGGACAATCTCTGTAGACAGGCGAAATAGGAAATAGGATTGAGGGAAGAGAAAAGTTAAGCAGAGAGTTAAGCAAAGGACCAGTGACAGCCTCAGCCTACTCTGAAAGTTGCTATGAAATTCGAATATCCCTTCAGAGTTGTCCTGAGTTGGGCCAAGATGGTTAGTTCTTCATACAGATCTATCATTCATTGGATGTGGATCCAAGGCAGAGAGATAACCTTGCACAAGGTCACTTGTGCAGCTGAGGTCAAGACTGCTGAAAGAGCTATGGCCCCCAACAACTGGGGCCATAAGTCCTGCACTGAAGGGAGGTCTGGGGGACACATTATAGTGTCCACCAGGTCCACTCTGTGTGCAAATTGATTCTATTTATTGATAAACAATTTGTGAGCGACTTCCATGGATTCTAGCAGACTTGTCTTCTTAAATTAATTTTACAGAGGAGGAAAGTTAGTGAAACAAACTTCAGGTACTGCAGCCGGTCTCAGAGGCACAGCTGACCCTCGTTCTCTCCCCACCAGAGGACCAGAGCTCTTCATTCTAGATACCAGGTCAGTAACAATATCAACTCAATCAACAATGGTGAGTAAAAATACCTGTTCTTGGGCACAAGCACAGACTCCTTGCACTATGCGTCTCTTTCATCAGAGCCTGTGACCCAGACTCTTTAAGGAGTCAGGGAAAAGGGGCCGTTGGGACCAAGAGCACGCAGGTGTTTCTCCTCCAGGGGTCCTATGCCGATGCCCCAGCTCCCTTATATCTCCTGAGATCCTGCAAGACGCGGCTTCCTCTTGGAAGAGTGAGCTGGCGGAGGCAGCAGTTAAGGCCTGATTCTGCAATTCTCAGAGCCTCCCAGGCGCCTAGCACAGCCCAGCTGGTCCTCTCCCTGCCCGTCCAACAGGGCCCCTGCTCATTCCTTGCACCATCCCCGTCCCCCCGCCCGCCCCCCACTGAGCCACAAGAGAGAGTGTTAAGGCTCCAGTTTGTCTTCCTGGGAAGCCCCACACTCCACACCCCCATCAGGCCCTAGGCCTGGTCCTCCGGTGCCACTTGGGCTACTCAAAAGAGGGGAACATTTCCTGACAGAGGGGCGTGGACGAAGGAGCCAGCGCCCCATCACAGGGTGTGGGCAGCAGGGCTGAGTCAAAAGAAAGAGCGGGGCTCTGAGGCTGTTCCGGGGAAGGCTCCGGCAGCAGGTGGCCTCCTGGGAGAATTCCTGACACCTCGCAGCTGCTGGGAGGAAAGATTGCCCTGAGGATACTGTAACCCTGTGCTGAGCTGTTGGACTGCTCCGGCGTTTGACCTGCTAGAGCTAAGCCTGTAATGCAATCGCCGGTATCCTGGGGCTTGCCTAGGACTCCCAGCCAGTGCTGGTCTTTGCCGTGACCAGGTCGCAGATGTGCTTGCCTTTGATCTACACTGGGAGGAAGCCTTGTCCTTCTCTCTGCGGGGGGCCCACAGGACAGCTGCTCTCTCAGCGTGACGTGACTCTGGCCTTTGGGTCAGGGGAAGGGTGTGGGGAAACAGCTTTGCATGGTTTCCTGAGATGGGGCAGGCAAGCGTCGGAGGGAGAAGCCCCAGGTAATTGTAGTGGACTACGGCTATGTGCTACCTGTGTAACAACCGACTTGTATCTTGATAGAGCATTTTTATCTTAAAAAGGATTGTTGCAGGGCCCACCTGACTTTAGGACTTAGAAAATCTGAGAACGGAGCCGATAATGCACCACTGAGGCTGTGTGGGCACTTGGTACCCCGTGGTTAGATAGTTCATTTCTACAAAGGCACACGGGGGAATGGTTTTTCAGAAGCTATTAAAGCCTCTGCAGATGGTATGACCTTGCTCCGTGATTCCGTATTGTGAATGTCCCATTGGTGGTTGTCATACACTCCAAATGCTATCCTTACCCACAGCTGATAAGGCCACAGGGTATGACTGGTTTGTTTCAAATAGCAAGGCTATTTCCATCATAGCCTGGTCTCCCTACAGAGCTTTTCCTATTTGTGTCTCACTCAGAGCTTCCATGTCACTTGGTGTACACGTCCATACAGTGTTCCCAGTTGTTGATTCCTTTAGAATCTGAAGAAGCCTATGTGTCATTCTACCTCTTTCTTTGTACTGGGATGTGCAAGAGGCAATAATTTATCTTTTACTTGGCATGGAATGCCATAGAATGCCCGTGACCACTACAGTTTTACCAATGTGACCTATCCCTGAGTCCTTAGGGTTAATCTCTCATCCTCTGGAGCACAGGGTCTTAACAAGGCCTCTGACATGTTAGCCACTTCTCACTCTCACTAGCATGCACTCACTGATACAGATAGTGATTCAACATGGTATTTTGCAAGAAGTTAGACTAAACTCTAAATATATAAACTCTATATATATACTGCCTTACCGTTGTCTGAATTCAAACTATTTCTGATCCCCTATTCTGATAGTTATGGGAAAGAATACGTTTGATGAATCAATGGCTGTATTCTGTGTACCTGGGGCTGTTTTAATACACTCAAGATAAGATGTCACACATGGCATGGTGGCTGTAATTAGGACTATTCCTTGGTTGAGTTTGCCATAGTCTAATGCCATTTTCTAGAATCCATCTGGTTATCACAAGGGGCCGGGCTACTGAAGAAGGTGTAGAACTGACTGGAAATATTGACCCTGCCTTCTGTACATTGTTGAGTGGCATGAATTTCCATCAGTCCCAGGCATGTGGGCTTCCCTGGTGGCTCAGAGGTTAAAGCATCTGCTTGGAATGCTGGAGACCTGGGTTCGATCCCTGGGTTGGGAAGATCCCCTGGAGAAGGAAATGGCAACCCACTCCAGTACTCTTGCCTGGAGAATCCCATGGAGGAAGGAGCCTGGTAGGCTCCATGGGGTCGCAAAGAGTCAGACACGACTGAGCGACTTCACTCCCAGGCATGTGGTAGTATTTTTGATTTGCTGTGTTGGAAGGGAGTTTTACAGTATCAGAAACTTCGTACTTAGAATTCACACCAAAACACCTTTTTACCCTACACACCAAGCATCCTTTGTAGGTGTTGTAACGTTACCAAGGAAGTCTATCCTGACTACATTTGGGACAAGGAAAATGACCACTAGGTGGATCCATGTACCCAGTGAATCCTTTGAGTCAGTTTTCCTTTTTTTCCATTATTACCTGGCTTCCATATGCCCCCATGGTAACAGATCATGTTGACACTTTAGACTTCTAGGTACCAATTTAGTTCACACTCTTTACCCATCATTCCATAAAATATTTAACTATTTACCTTCCCCTAGGGTGAGTGAGTGAGTGAAGTCGCTCAGTTATGTCCGACTCTTTGCGACTCCATGGACTGTAGCCTACCAGGCTCCTTCCTCCATGGGATTCTCCAGGCAAGAGTACTGGAGTGGGTTGCCATTTCCTTCTCCAGGGGATCTTCTCGACCCCGGGATTGAACCCAGGTGTCCAGCATTCCAGGCAGATGCTTTATTTAACCTCTGAGCCACCAGGGAAGCCCTTTGACCCTAACATATAGTTTGGTCTTCTTTGTTAATCTGAAAATCTTTGTCTTTTGGTGTGGTTATACCAATTTTATTTAATGTAATTATTGATACATTTCCATTTTGGCTCATAATTTTATTGTTCTTTTCATCTTTCTGTTTCTTACCTGATTAATTGTGGATTATTTGAATATGTTTGAGTATTTTATTTTATCTATGTGAATGTTTAATTGTATGCCTTTATTTAAATTTTGTTAGTGACTACTGCAGGGATTACAATATATGCACCAAATTTTTCAGCTCTACTTAAAGTTAATATTTTAACCTCTTCAAGTGAAATGTAGAATCATTATGGCTACGTAGGTCTCTATCCTACTCCTTTATTTTGTAGTTGTCATATGCATTATACATGACAGGAAGTGTAGGGGGAGGAAATAGGACATGAACAAGAAAGTAATAAAATAAAGAAGAAAGACTAGGTAAAAAGGAACAATGAAAAAGTATCTAGCTTCTTAATATTGATTAGTTCTACTAACAGAAGTACTGATAAGTTCTACAATTCTTGGGGAGGGGGGAGATTCGAAACATACTGAGGTTTTAAATGAAATTAAAGCTCTTATTTTCATTCCACCTACCAAATGTACAATATCCACACTAAACATGCTCCTATTTCATTCATCAATATGCAGATTTTGTATTTTGGCCTGGGTTAAGAAAGGCTTGGAGGTTGACAAGTTGGGGTGGAGTGGGGTGCTCTAGAGAAGATAGGTACATTTAAAATCAGGAAAATCAATTGAAAACCCCATCAGACAATTTTATAGGCTTTGCTTTCCATAGTCATATATATTTTAAAGAACTAGAGAAGATATGTTTATTTTGTATATCTTATTTATTTACTGTTCTGTGTCTCTTTCTGAAGTTCCAAATTTCCTTCTGATACCATTCTTCTGCCTGTACAACTTCTTTCTTTTAGAAAAGGTCTTCTGGAGGCAAATTCTCTTTATTTCATCTTGTGTTCTAAGTCACTTCAGTTGTGTAGCTCACCAGGCTCCTCTGTCCATGGGCTTCTCCAGGCAAAGATACTGGAGTGGATTACCATGCCCTCCTCCAGGGGTCTTCCAGACCAGGGGATCAAACCTGTGTTTCCTGTGGCTTCTGCACTGCAGGTGGATTCTTTACCCCTGAGCCACTGGGGAAGCCCAAAGTGAAAGTGAAAGTTGCTCAGTCCTATCTGACTCATTGCGACACCGTGGACTATACAGTCCATGGAATTCTCCAGGCCAGCATACTGGAATGGTTGCCCTTCCCTTCTCCAGGGGATCCTCCCAACCCAGAGATTGAACCCATGTCTCCCACATTGCAGGCAGATTCTTTACCAGCTGAGCCACCAGGGGAGATGGCCTTATTTCTCATTTATTTCTGAAGGCTATTTTACTGGATAAAAATTCTGGGCAGATAACTTTCTCTTTGGAATTCCAAGTAATTTCCCCAATGTTTTACACCCCTCATGGTTTCTGGTGAGAAATCTAAGGTCATTTGAGTTGGCTTTTCCCTTTATGTAATATGTTGCTTTCCTCTGGCTGATTTTAAGATTTTTCTCCTCATTTTTATTTTTTAGTTGTTTGATTATGATGTATTGAGATGTAATTTTCTTTGCATTTATTCTAATTAGATGTCACCACATTTTTTTGTATCTGTTTAATTATATCTTTAACCACATTTTGGAAAGTTTAAGCCATTGTTTCTCTAAATTTTTTAATTGAAGGATAATTGCTTTACATAATTTTGTAGTTTTCTGTCATACATCAATGAGATTCAGCCATGGGTACACACATGTCCCTTCCCTCCCAGCCCTGCCTCCCAACTCCCTCCACTTCCCACCCTTCAGCCTGTCACAGCACCCATGTTTGAGTTTCCTGAGTCATACAGCAAATTCCCATTAGCTATCTGTTTTACATATGATATTGTAAATTTCTATGTTTCTCTCCCCAAACATCTCCCCTTCTCCCTCGTATCCTCCCTCTACGTCCATAGGTCTGTTCTCTATGTCTGTTTCTCCATTGTTGCCCTAAAAATAAATTTAAGCCATTGTTTCTTAAAATGTATTTTCTACATTGATTTCTTCCTTCTATTTTTCTGGCACTTCAATGACATATATATTAATTATCCAATTTGGAAAAAAGTTTCAGATTGGAAATTTTCAATTGTTCTATCTTCAGGTTAATTGATTTTTTTCCTTTGTCATATCCATTTTGAAAGTGAGTTACATTTGCTTTTTGTTAATTCCATTATGTATTATTCAGTTCTAAAATTGTCATTTATTTCCTTCTTTATAATTTCTACTTCTTTCTTGAGAACATCTATCTTCCCATTCAAGAACATTTTCCATTACTTCATGAGGCATGGTTATAATCTCTGCTTTATATTATTCGATAATTCCAATATCTGAGTCATCTCAGGGTTAGCATCTGTGAATTTTCTAGCATCTGTGATTTTTATTAAGATTTTACAGGTACTTGTATATCAATTATATACAGAACTTTTTGAATATTATGAGATTGTTAAATTCTTCAGAGAATGTTGTTGGCATTTTCTTTTAGCAGCAGTTGACCTCATTCGTTTCTGATGCAAGTCTTAACTTGTTTTTTGTGGGCTATAGTTTACAGGCCAATGTAGTTTTCAAAGTTTATACAGTGCTCTTTGTGCCAGTTTGGGAATTTATCAGTGGTTTAAGCCAGCAGTCCCCAATGTTTCTGGCACAGGGACTAGTTTCATTGAAGATGATTTTTCCATGGACAGGGAGTGTGGATGATGGTTTGGGAATAATTCAAGTGCATTATATTTATCGTGCATTTTATTTCTATTATTATTACATCAGCTTCACCTCAGATCCTTAGGCATTAGATCTTGGAGGTTGGGGACCCTGATTTAAACTATAGTGTGACAGCAAAAAAAGGAGGAAGTCAAGAGCTACCTGGAGTAACAGGCAAATTTGGCCTTGAAGTACAAACAAAGCAGGGCAAAGGATAATAGAGTTTTGTAAGAGAACACACTGGTCATAGCAAACACCCTCTTCCAATAACACAAGAGAAGCCTCTACACATGGACATCCCAGATGGTCAATACCAAAATCAGATTGATTATATTCTTTGTAGCCAAAGATGGAAAAGCTCTACACAATCAGCAAAAATAAGACTAGGAGCTGACTGGGGCTCAGATCATGAACTCTTTATTGCCAAATTCACACTTAGAGTGAAGAAAGTGGGGAAAACCACTAGACCATTCAGGTATGACCTAAATCAAATCCCTTATGATTATACAGTGGAAGCGACAAGTAGATTCAAGGGATTAGATCTGATAGAGTATCTGAAGAACTATGGATGGAGGTTTGTGACATTGTACAGGAAGCAGTATTCAAGACCATCCCCCCCCCCAAAAAAAAAATGCAAAAAGGCAAAATGGTTGTCTGAGGAGGCCTTACAAATAGCAAGAAAAGAAGAGAAGCGAAAGGCAAAGGAGAAAAGGAAAGATATATCCATTTGAATGCAGAGTTCCAAAGTACAGCAAGGAGAGATAAGAAAGCCTTCCTCAATGATCAATGCAAAGATAGAGGAAAACAACAGAATGGGAAAGACTAGAGATTTCTTCAAGAAAATCAGATATACCAAGGGAACATTTCATGCAAAGATGAGCACAATAAAGGAAAGAAATGGTGTGGACCTAACAGAAGCAGAAGATAATAAGAAGAGGTGGCAAGAAAACACAGAGGAACTATACAAGAAAGATCTTCATGACCCATGTAACTATGATAGTGTGATCACTCACCTAGAGCCAGACATCCTGGAATGTGAACTCAAGTGGGCCTTAGGAAGCATACTATGAAGCTAGTGGAGGTAATGGAATTCCAGTTGAACTATTTCAAATCCAAAAAGATGATGCTGTTAAAGTGCTCCATTCATTATGCCAGCTTATTTGGAAAACTCAGCAGTGGCCACAGGACTGGAAAAGGTCAGTTTTCATTCCAATCCCAAAGAAAGGCAATGCCAAAGAATGTTCAAATTACCACACTATTGCACTCATCTCACACAGTAGCAAATTAATGCTCAAAATTCTCCAAGCTAGGCTTCAACAGTATGTGAACCATGAACTTTCAGATGTTGAAGCTGCATTTAGAAAAGGCAGAAGAAGCAGAAATCAAATTGCCAACATCTGTTGGATCATCAAAACAGCAAGAGAATTCCCCCAAAACATCTACTTTTGCTTTATTGACTATGCCAAAGCCTTTGACTGTGTGGATCACAATAAACTGTGGAAAATTCTTCAAGAGTTGGGAATACCAGACCACCTAACCTGCCTCCTGAGAAATCTGTATGCAGGTCAAGAAGCAACAGTTAGAACTAAACATGGAACAGCCTGGTTTTAAATTGGGAAAGGAGTACATCAAGGCTGTATATTGTCACCCTGCTTATTTAACTTATATGCAGAGTACATCATGTAAAATGTCAGGCTGGATGAAGCACAAGCTGGAATCAAGATTGCTGAGAGAAATATCAATAACCTCAGATATGCAGATGACATCACCCTTACGACAGAAAGGGAAAAAGAACTAAAGAGCCTCTCGATGAAAGTGAAAGAGAAGAGTGAAAACGTTGGCTCAACATTCAGAAAACAAAGATCATGGCGTCTGGTCCCATTACTTCCTGGCAAATAGAAGGGGAAACAAAGGAAAGAGTGACAGACTTTATTCTTGGGCTCCAAAATCACTTCAGTTGGTGACTGCAGCCATGAAATTAAAATATGCTTGCTCCTTGGAAGAAAATCTATGAGCAACCTAGACAGCATATTAAAAAGCAAAGACATTACTTTACCATCAACGGTCCGTCTAGTCAAAGCTATGGTTTCTCCAGTAGTCATGTATGGATTAAGAACTGGACTTTAAAGAAAGATGAGCACTGAAGATTTGATGCTTTTGAACTATGGTGTTGGAGAAGACTCTTGAGAGTCCTTTGGACTGCAAGGAGATCCAAGCAGTCAATCTTAAAGGTAATCAGTCCTGAATATTCGTTGGAAGGACTGATGCTGAAGCTGAAACTCCAGCACTTAGGCTACCTGATGCAAAGAAGTGACTCATTTGAAAAGACCCTGATGCTGGGAAAGATTGAAGGCAGGAGAAGGGTATGACAGAGGATGAGATGGTTGGATGGCATCACCAACGCAATGGACATGAGTTTGAGTAGGCTCCAGGAGTTGGTGATGGACAAGGAGGCCCAGGGTGCTGCAGTCCATGGGGTTGCAAAGAGTCAGGCACAACTGAGTAACTGAACTGAACTGAACTGTGACAGCAAATCTCAGGTTAATACCATGCTTATGCAGTTCAGAGGATAAGCCTGTGGCTTTATACACAGGTTTAGGGATCTCTTGCAACAGATCCTTCCTCTCTGTGATTTCCCCCATACTCTTTGACTTCAAGAGGTCCTATTTGCTGACTCTCTGGCTATTGGGCTGAAGTTTTAGTGTCTTGTTTTCTCATAAACTCCTGGAGAAGGAAATGGCACCCCACTCCAATATCCTTGCCTGGAAAATCTCGTGGACACAGGAGCCTGGTGGGCTGCAGTCCATCGGGTTGCAAATAGTCAGGCACGACTGAGCAACTAACACTTACACTTTGTTATAAACTTCCTATTATTGAATATACCTCAGCATTAAAGTAGTGAGAGAAAAAAAAGAGAGCAATAGCCTGAATTTCCCCTGAAATCTTTGGACCAAAGGGACTTCAGAAAAAACAACACAGGTGACTCATGGCTGTATTAGTTATTCTTCATGTTTTGATTTCCTTCCTAAATCTACTTGCTATTATTATATACATTTGAAAGTTCTCAGTTAGTGCCTTGTTTACATATAAAAAGTTTGGGGGAAATGGGGTAGCTTGAGTTTGTGTGTGCGTGTGTGTGTGTGTGTGTGTGTGTGTGTGTATGCACATGTGTGCTCAGTCGTGTCTGACTGTGAATGCATGGACTGTAGCCAGCCAGTCTCCTCTGTCCATGGAATTTTCCAGGCAAGAATACTGGAGTGGGTTGCCATTTCCTTTTCCAGGGGATCTTTTCAACCCAGGGATCGAACCTGCATCTCTTACGTCTCCTGTGTTGTAGGCAGATTCTTTACCACTGGGCTACTTGGGGGTTTAGGCTATACTTACTCCATCTTAATTAAAATTCAAACCTCAAAAAATTGAAGCTTGAGATTTAGAAATAAATTAATGGGAACCTCACAAAAGAGCGACTAAGTCATTACTATTCTGATAAATTAGGGTCATGACATTTAAGAAACCCATAAACTCACTGTAAGGAAGATTCAATAGTTTTTTCTTATTAAATGCTTTTTACTTAGTTGGTTGGATTTTGAATTATCCTGTAGTTTCAGTTCTTCTCATGCATTAAATTATTTCACTACTCCTTGACATAATAAGGACTGGGTGTTTTGTTTGACAAATTATTCATTTGACCTAATTATGAATAAATGGAATTGTTTGACATTTCTACTACAAAGAGTAAAGATATTTTAATTTTTCTATATTATTTTTCTTCCTCAGTGAAATGACTTCTTAAATGTTAAGAATTTTAGTCACTTTTGAGAATAAATTGCTTTACAGCAAAAATGGTTTTAACATCTATATATTGTAATAAATTACATAATAGCATCTACTTGCACTAGGCACAACTTTAAAAATTTTAGATGCATTATAACAAGAAAGAACATTGACTGTAATACTATCCCTTTATGATGCACTAAATTCTAAATTGAATACTTTTCATAATAAAAAGGAACAGTTTAAAGTTTAACAATTGCCACACCTTCTATAATTCCTACCTTTTCAAATTCTCATAAATATTTTAATGTTGATAATGAAATTTATTATTATTTTTAAAAAGTTATCTGTATTCTACCTCTTACTAACAATCATTCAAAGCAAGTTACTCCATCTGTTGGTGCTGCAGCTTCTCTTCTATGCAATTGTAATAGCACCCATCATTTTACATGATTGTTACTAGGATTCCATGAGGGTACAATATCTGTGAAAAGGACAGGCATAGTAATTTCTAGTTACTAATGGTTATAATGTATTATTGCTTCTCCATACTACCACCATGGCTTCTCATTATCAAACTCATCCACTGTCAATAGATGACATTTGTGCTACTCTTGATGTTCCCAGCTATGCCAAACGTAAAGCCTCTGACCCCATCATGTAGGTGCTCTTAATAGAATCCTCATGCATTGTCCATTTAGAAGAATGTATTGGGTACACAACATTACTGTCAGTTTCTAGGTACCAGTTGTTTTTAGGAAATCTATGATGACAAGATTTATATTGATGACATTACAAAGCTAAAATGAGTCAAAGGGACAAGTGAGCTACTTTCAGGGGTACAAAGGAAATCATGCACTCAACATATATTTCCTGAGCTCCAGCTCTATAACAAGAACTGGGCTAAGATCTGGAAATTAAAATGTAAACAAAATGTGTCTACACACAGATTTGTGGAGAAATCAGAACTCTCTAAACTATAAATTCATTCAGATAAGGATCATCTTTCATTCATCTTAATGCTCTCAGCATTTAGCAGAACTTCTGACATATGATAAAGTAGTAAATTAAATTTTTGAGTTATATTTCATGGCTAATTTTTATTGCTAAATAGCATCATTTTTAAGACCTGGACTGGACATGACTGAGCAAATAAGCACAGTGATAAGGAGCACACAAGCCAATGCAGGAGACAATAAGAGACGTGAGTTTGATCCCTGGGTCAGGAAGATCCCCTAGAAGAGGGAATTGCAACCTGCTCCAGTATTCTTGCCTGGAGAATCCCATAGACAGAGGAGCCTGGCAGGCTACAGTCCATGGGGTCGCAAAGAGTTGGACATGACTGAAGCAACTTAGCATGCATGCAGGGTCACACCCTTTCTACAAAATATAACCCCAGTAGTAAAATCTGAAACTGTTTTGATAGACTCGGAACAAGATATCAAAGCCACTGGCTTCTCTCAACCTTGTGGCAGTATACCTAAGGGACCTAACTTGAAGACCATCCTTCTAAAGAAGTACCACCACTTATTACATCAGATGTGAAGGATGTCCTGTTGAATGGCATTTGTGTTTCTAGCTTTTCTTCAGTACCTCCCATTTTCTCTTACATAAAAATCTTGTCAGAACAATATATGATCATTACACTGAGCAAAAATCACAAATTCTATTCTTTGTTACTTTTTCATTAAAATAGTGAGAGTCAGAGGCCTGCCATACAACAAAGGAATTCATGATCCTGTGTGTCCTGAAAGCAAACCTATTCCTGGCAGCTCCCACCGAGTCTCATGGACTCCAGGGAAGGCACAGATCTGTGGGGGATTTGCTTAAGCCTCCCTCTTGATTATGGTTTCCCTCTGTATGTTTCAGTGAGATAGGGAAATCCCAGTCACATATTCTCTCTCCACATCTTCATTCTAATCCATATAGCTGGGATTTCTCATCTCAAAGTGTTCTATAGAAATAAATACAGAGAGAGGGAGCAGATTAAGCCCATTGTCTGAGAGAGTAGTGAGAAATAATTGAGTTTGAAATAAGAATGTGGATTAAAATATATTTCATATTCAAAGAATTTTAAACTGCCGAGTCGTGCTTCTACTCTGCCTAGGAAGGAAGCCTGGTCAGAGAGTCCAGGCAGTGAAGAGTCCATCTTGCAGTCATGCTCCCGCCCCACCATGGAACATGAACCCCGGCTCTACCCGACCCAGGAACTGGAACAGGCAGCCTTAGAGCCCAGTCTGTGGTGCTACTTCAAGTGAGTATTTTTTTCCAGTTCAGTTCAGTTCAGTTCAGTCGCTCAGTCGTGTCCGACTCTTTGCGACCCCGTGCATCGCAGCACGCCAGGCCTCCCTGTCCATCACCAACTCCCGGAGTTCACTCAGACTCACGTCCATCGAGTCAGTGATGCCATCCAGCCATCTAATCCTCGGTCGTCCCCTTCTCCTCCTGCCCCCAATCCCTCCCAGCATCAGAGTCTTTCCCAATGAGTCAACTCTTCGCATGAGGTGGCCAAAGTACTGGAGTTTCACCTTTAGCATCATTCAACTCATTTCTCTGTAGACACTTACCCAATGTCCCACAAATTTAACTTAATTCTGACGCTGTCTCCCTGCAGATAGCATGAGATTCCACAGGTTATGGAATCTTAGTCACAAGACTGACCACACTTCAGAGGCCAATTACAGGGTCAAGTCATTCATTACCAGTGCTTCTGATTGATTTGTTATAAATCAGAGGTTCCCAAACCCCTCCATGGGTTTGATTAATTTTCCAGAGCAGCTCACAGAACTCAGGAAACCAGTTTACTTACTAGATAACTGATTTATTACAAAAGATATTAAAAGATACAAATGAATAGCCAGATGAAGAGCTATATAAGGCCAGGTGTGGGGAAAAGGGGCACAGAGCTTATATTCATACTCATTCTGAGCTTGCCCAGCACCTTCACCTGCTCAACAGCCTGGATGGTCTTCCACATCCATCTGTCTGGGTTTCTATGGAGGCTTTGTTACATAGACATGACTGGTGACTGAACTCAGTCTTTAGCCTTTCTCCCTCCCCCAGAGAGGCTGTTCCAACACTCTCATCACAAGTTTGGTTCCCTTGGAACCAGTTCCCCATCCTTTGGTTGGTGTTCTTTCAGTCAGTTAAGTCTTGTCCAACTCTTTGCAGCCCCATGGGGTATAGCTCTTCTGTCCATGGGACTTTCAGGCAAGGATACTGGAGTCATTGCGATTTCATTCTCCAGGGGATCTTCCTGATACAGGGATGGAACCCAAGTCTCCTGCATTGGAAGGCAGATTCTTTACCCCTGAGCCACCTGGAAGCCCTTATCCTTAGGTTACCTCCTGCTGCTGCTGCTAAGTCACTTCAGTCGTGTCCGACTCTGTGTGACCCCATAGACAGCAGCCCACCAGGCTCCCATCCCTGGGATCCTCCAGGCAAGAACACTGGAGTGGGTTGTCATTTCCTTCTCCAATGAATGAAAGTGAAAAGTGAAAGTGAGGTCGCTCAGTCGTGTCCGGCTCCTAGCGACCCCATGGACTGCAGCCTATCAGACTCCTCTGTCCACAGGATTCGCTAGACAAGAGTACTGGAGTGAGTTGCCATTGCCTTCTCCTAGGTTACCTGAGTGAGTGAGTGAAGTCGCTCAGTCGTGTCCGACTCTTTGTGACCCCGTGGAGTGCAGCCCACCAGCTCCTCTGTCCATGGGATTTTCCAGGCAAGAATACTGGAGTGGGTCACCATTTCCTTCTCCAGGGGATCTTTCGGACCCAGGAATCGAACCCAGGTCTCTCACATTGCAGGCAGGCGCAGGCAGACACCTTAACCTCTGAGCCACCAGGGGCTTTCTAAAAGTCACCTCTTTGACATAACAAAAGACACCTTTAGCTTCTCATCACTTAGCTGAAAGGGGTTTAGGAGCTCTGTGCCAGAAATGGGGACAAAGACCAATACATATTTCCTATTATCAGTTCAATTCAGTTGCTCAGTTGTGTTCAACTCTTTGTGACCCCATGGAATGCAGCACACCAGACTTCCCTGTCCATCACCAACTCCCGGAGCTTACTCAAACCCACGTCCACTGAGTTGGTGATGCCATCCAACTATCTCATCCTCTGTCATCCCCTTCTCCTCCTGTCTTCAATCTTTCCCAGCATCAGGTTCTTTTCCAATGAGTCACTTCTTCGCATCAGGTGGCCACAGTAATGGTGCTTCAGCATCAGTTCTTCCAATGAGTATTCAGGACTGATTTCCTGTAGGACTGACTGGTTTGTTCTCCTTGCTGTCCAAGGGACTTTCAAGAGTCTTTTCCAATGTCACAGTTCAAATGCATCAATTCTTTGGTGCTCAGCTTTCTTTATGGTTTAACTCTCACATCCATACATGACAATTGGAAAAGCCATAGCTTTGACTAGACGGACTTTGTCAACAAAGTGATGTCTCTAATTTTTAATATGCTGTCTAGGTTTGTCATAGCTTTTCTTCCAAGAAACAAGATCTTTTAATTTCATGGCTGCAATCACCATCTGCAGTGATTTTGGAGCCCAAGAAAATAAAGTCTAACCCCGTTTCCATTGTTTCTGCTTCTATTTGCCGTGGAGTAATGGGACCAGATGCCCATGATCTTTATTTTTTGAATGTTTAGTTTTAAGCCAGCTTTTCCACTCTCCTCTTTCATTTTCATCAAGAGGCTCTTTAGTTGCAGGCAGATTCTTTACCAGCTGAGCTACCAGGGAAACCCAACATGATGACTAGAGTTAACAATATTGTGTATTTGAAAGCTGCTAAGAGAGCAGATGTTAAGTGTTCTCACTACACACACACACACATACAAACAACACAATTGATAATTATGTGAGATGATGGATGTGTTAACTAACCTTATTGTAATAACCATTTTGCAATATATACATATATCAAATCACCGGGGGAAGCCCAGTAGCTCAGCTGTAAAGAATCTGCCTGCAATGTAGGAGACATGAGTTCAATCCCTGAGTCACGAAAATCCCCTGAAGGAGGAAATGGCAACCTACTCCAGTATTCTAGCTGGGAAAATCCCATGGACAGAGGAGTCTGTGGTCTTAAAAAGACTTGGACACAACTGAGTGACTGAACACAACAATATCAAATCATCACGCATACACGTTAAACATTGTTAAACTGACAATGTTATATCTCAGTTAAAAGGTATTTTACTATTTTTATTATCTCTGTATTAGACTAGCAATTGGACCAGGGGAAACAATGTGAAGGCTTGTTGTTTGATCACTTCTGTAATTCATAATTCATTTCAGTACTTCCCTCCCTCTTTGCTCACCTGGACCCTAAACCCCCACTTTCTATAACCTTCTTCCACCATTGTCCACCCACTCACTCCCCAACCACTACTAGGATTGGTTTTCCCTTAGTTTTAATCCTTTGGCTTCCAAGGAAGCCAGAATACCTGGTTCAATTCAGTTGCTTGGTTGTCTCCGACTCTTTGTGACCCCACGAACAGCAGCACACCAGGCTTCCCTGTCCATTACCAACCCTCGGAGTCTACCCGAACCCATGCCCATCGAGTCAGTGATGCCATCAAACCATGTTACCCTCTCTCATCCCCATCTCCTCCTGCCCTCAATCTTTCCCAGCATCAGGGTCTTTTCAAATGAGTCAGCTCTTCACATCAAGTGGCTAAAGTATTGGAATTTCGGCTTCAACATCAGTCCTTCCAATGAACACTCAGGACTGATCGCCTTTAGGATGGATGGGTTGGATCTCCTTGCAGTCCAAAGGACTCTCAAGAGTCTTCTCCAACACCACAGTTCAAAAGCATCAATTCTTCGGCGTTCAGCCTTCTTCACAGTCCAACTCACATCCATACATGACCACTGGAAAAACCATAGCCTTGACTAGATGGACCTTTGCTGGCAAAGTAATGTCTCTGCTTTTCAATATGCTGTCTAGGTTGGTCATAACTTCCCTTCCAAGGAGTAAATGTCTTTTAATTTCATGGCTGGAGTCACCATCTGCAGTGATTATGGAGCCCCCCAAAATAGTCAACCACTGTTTCCACTGTTTTCCCATCTATTTGCTATGAACTGATGGGACCGGATACCATGATCTTAGTTTTCTGAATGTTGAGCTTTAAGCCAACTTTTTCACTCTCCTCTTTCACTTTCATCAAGAGACTCTTTAGTTCTTCTTCACTTTCTGCCATAAGGGTGGTGTCATCTGCATATCTTATGTTATTAATATTTCTCCCTGCAATCTTGATTCCAGCTTGTGCTTCCTCCAGCCCAGCATTTCTCATGATGCACTCTGAATGGAACTTAAATAAGCAGGGTGACAATATACAGCCTTGACGTACTCCTCTTCCTATTTGGAACCAATCTGTTGTTCCATGTCCAGTTCTAACTGTTGCTTCTTGACCTGCATACAGGTTTCTCAAGGGGCAGGTCAGGTGGTCTGGTATTCCCATATCTTTCAGAATTTTCCACAGTTTATTGTGATCCACACATTCAAAGGCTTAGGTGTAGTCAATAAAGCAGAAATAGATGTTTTTCTGGAACTCTCTTGCTTTTTCCACGATCCAACGATGTTAGCAATTTGATCTCTGGTTCCTCTGCCTTTTCTAAAACCAGCTTGAACCTCTGGAAGTTCATGGTTCACATATTGCTGAAGCCTGCCTTGGAGAATTTTGAGCATTACTTTACTAGCATGTGAGATGAGTGCAATAGTGTGGTAATTTGAACATTCTTTGGCATTGCCTTTCTTTGGGATTGGAATGACAACTGACCTTTTCCAGTCCTGTGGCCACTGGTGAGTTTTCCAAATAAGCTGGCATAATGAATGGAGCACTTTAACAGCATCATCTTTTTGGATTTGAAATAGTTCAACTGGAATTCCTTCACTTCCACTAGCTTTGTTCATAGTGATGCTTCCTAAGGCCTACTTGACTTCACATTCCAGGATGTCTGGCTCTAGATGATTGATCACACCATCGTGATTATCTTGGCCATGAAGATCTTTTTTTACAGTTCTTCTATGCATTCTTGCCACCTCTTCTTAATATCTTCTGCTTCTACAACATGCCTACCATTTCTGTCCTTTATTGAGCCCATCTTTGCATGAAATGTTCCCTTGGTATCTCTAATTTTCTTGAAGAGATCTCTAGTCTTTCCCATTCCATTTTTTCCTCTATTCCTTTGCACTGATCACTGAGGAAGGCTTTCTTATTTCTCCTTGCTATTCTTTGGAACTCTGCATTCAAATGGGTATATCTTTGCTTTTCTCCTTTGCTTTTCACTTCCCTTCTTTTCACAGCCAGTTTGCTTTCTTGCATTTCTTTTTCTTGGGGATGGTCTTGATTGCTGTCTCCTGTACAATGTCATGAACCTCTGTTCATAGTTCATCAGGCATCTGTGTATCAGATCTAGTCCCTTAAATCTATTTCTCATTTCCACTGTATAGTCATATGGGATTTGATTTAGGTCATACCTGAATGGTCTAGTGGTTTTCCCCACTTTCTTCAATTTCAGTCTGAATTTGGCAATAAGAAGTTCATGATCTGAGCCACAGTCAGTTCCCAGTGTTGTTTTTGCTGACTGTATGGAGCTTCTCCATCTTTGGCTGTAAAGAATATAATCCTGGTGATTTTGGTGTCAACCATTGGTGATGCCCATGTGTAGAATCTTCTCTTGTGTTGTTGGAAGAAGGTGTTTGCTATGACCAGTATGTTCTCTTGGCAGAACTCTATTAGCCTTTGCCCTGCTTCATTCTGTACTTCAAGGCCAAATTTGCCTGTTACTCCAGGTGTTTCTTGACTTTCTACTTTTGTATTCCAGTCCCCAAAAAGCCTCTTGATGAAAGTGAAAGTGGAGAGTGAAAAAGTTGGCTTAAAGCTCAACATTCAGAAAATGAAGATCATGGCATCCGGTCCCATCACTTCATGGGAAATAGATGGGGAAACAGTGTCAGACTTTATTTTGGGGGGCTCCAAAATCACTGCAGATGGTGACTGCAGCCATGAAATTAAAAGACGCTTACTCCTTGGAAGAAAAGTTATGACCAACCTAGATAGCATATTCAAAAGCAGAGACATAACTTTGCTGACTAAGGTCCGTCTAGTCAAGGCTACAGTTTTTCCTGGGGTCATGTATGGATGTGAGAGTTGGACTGTGAAGAAGGCTGAGCGCCGAAGAATTGATGCTTTTGAACTGTGGTGTTGGAGAAGACTCTTGAGAGTCCCTTGGACTGCAAGGAGATCCAACCAGTCCATTCTGAAGGAGATCAGCCCTGGGATTTCTTTGGAAGGAATGATGCTAAAGCTGAAACTCCAGTACTTTTGCCACCTCATGCAAAGAGTTGACTCAATGGAAAAGACTCTGATCTGGGAGGATTTGGGGGCAGGAGGAGAAGGGGACGACAGAGGATGAGATAGCTGGATGGCATCACTGACTCGATGGATGTGAATCTGAGTGAATTCCAGGAGTTGGTGATGGACAGGGAGGCCTGGCATGCTGCGATTCATGGGGTCACAAAGAGTCGGACATGACTGAGTGACTGAACTGAACTGATAGTGAAAAGGATATCTTCTTTGGGTGTTAGTTCTAGAAGGTCTTCTATGTCTTCATAGAACTGTTCAATTTCAGCTTCTTCAGCATTACTGGTCAGGGCATAGACTTGGATTACTGTGATATTGCATGGTTTGCCTGGTAAATGAACAGAGATCATTCTGTTGTTTTTGAGATAGCATCCAAGTACTGCATTTCAGACTCTCTTGTTGACTATGATGGCTACTCCATTTCTTCTAAGGGATTCCTGTCCACAGTAGTAGATATAATGGTCATCTGAGAAAATTCACCATTCCAGTCCATCTTAGTTTACTGATTCCTAGAATGTCGATGTTCACTCTTGTTATCTCCTGTTTGACCACTTCCAATTTGCCTTGATTCATGGACATAACATTCCAGGTTCCTATGCAATATTGCTCTTTACAGCATCGAACCTTGCTTCTACCAGTCCCATCCACAACTGGGTGTTGTTTTGCTTTGGCCCCATCCCTTCATTCTTTCTGGAGTTATTTCTCCACTGATTTCCAGTAGCATATTGGGCACCTACTAACCTGGGGAGTTCCTCTTTCAGTGTCCTATCTTTTTGCTTTTTCATACTGTTCATGGGGTTCTCAAGGCAAGAATACTGAAGTGATTTGCCATTCCCTTCTCCAGTGGACCACATTCTGTCAGACCTCTCCACCATGACCCCACAAGGCATGGCTCAGTTTCATTGAGTTAGACAAGCTGTGGTCCATGTGATCAGATTGGCCTATTGTCTATGATTGTGGTTTCAGTCTGTCTGCCCTCTGGTGCCCTCTCTCAGTGCCTACCATCTTATTTGGGTTTCTCTTACCTTGGATGTGGGGTATCTTTTTATGGCTGCTCCAGCAATGCACAGCCGCTGTTCCTTACCTTGGGCGTGGGGTAGCTCCTCTAGGCTGCGCCTGAATACCTAGTAGTTCAGTGATAAAGTCTATCATGCCTTAGACTCTGAGTCATGACCTTCTTTATTCAGTCTTCCCTCAGCCCAGTTCCTGGGACTGAGCTTTCCTTCTTTTTTGCTATTCATTCATGTTCTGCTTTCCTGAGAATGGAGTTCTATAAATGCACCTGCAAGTCGTGTGCCCAGAACTACCTCCCTTTCCAGTAATGTTTCCCCTCCTGAACAGGTTTCCAGAAGCTGACACAGTCCCCAGTGCTAGGTTGATGTGCTTACTCTGATTAAGCTATACTCTCATAACTTGTGTACCCTTCTTTACTATGTTATACTTAACAAGGTGTTTATTAATTTTTTATTAAAAATTTAAATGAAAAACAAGAGGGCTCTGTGCAAAACACCATGAATTTGGAGAATGTATTCCTATACCTTACAGGAAATAACATTTGGGAGGAGAATGTCTACATGGTTGATGGGGACTGATAAGAGATGCTCAGAAAAGTCGGATAAATTGTTCTGTTTATCATTGGAAGTGTGTGTGTGTGTGTGTATGTATGTATGTGTGTGTAGAAAGAAGACAAACAGCTAGAAAAGCCCTCAGAGATGTCTTGACTTTTAGTTAAACCCTGCAATGAATTTTATAAAATGCTACCCAGTACTTTTCTAATGATAAGTTTCCATATCACTCTTGTGACTCCAGAGGTTCTCTCATGTCTGGATTTCCCTTGTGTGCCCATACCCAACTAATTGGCATCTGCAGGTGACAGAATAAGGACTGTGCATGCCATCACCTTCTCAAAAATTAGCCTTTCAGGGTCAGTTTGTCTGGCCCACTTCCTGTGCCCTCCTGAACACCTATCTTGTATTGACCCCAATATGCCGAAACCAGCAGCCTTTTATAGCCATGTCAAGTGTTTTCACACACAATATAAATGTTTCTGCTCTCTGATGTTGAGGCAGGCCATAAAACATAGTTAGTATTGTTATTTAAAGTTCAATTTGACCTGAGTCCCTGGTAGCCTGGGGTGAGAAAATTCTGAGGATAAAAAGGTTACTAGTAGTTTTTATGGATCAGGAAAGCTCATTTAAGGGATAAATCTGGAGGACAAGAGTAAAAGTTGTCTATAGATAAGTTATATCATGACAAGAGGGTGCCCTGAATAACCCTAATCTGCATAAACTATATCACTGTGGAAAAAAATGTAATGGTTTTTCCTTTAAAGACACTTTGAGGTTATTATGAGCCATATTTCCTAAATATTGTGGGATTTCGCTTGTTTGTTTATGGGCTTATGCCCTAGTCACACAAAGAAGAGTACAGAATTTAAGCCAAGAAAAAGTGAAATCATATTATAGAAGCTACATTTTGAATTCATTTTATTTGAAACTAAATACAGGTGAACTACCTAAAATATTCATGGTGTCTTGCTTATCTTTGCCAAAAATGGACTTTGTCAGCACCAAATTCTTGTGACTACCAGTTCTGATCTTTAAAATGCAACACTGTTTGAACATTCTGATAAAAAACTGTTCTAAAACTGGTTAGAAGTTTGTTAAGCATTACAGTTACTCTCTTTAGTCTAAATCCATACTGAAGAAAATGGATTATTCACAAATTGTGTTAAGGTTCTAGGAAAGTATAGATAAACATATTCTTGAATTCAAGGAGTTAGTGATCTAATTTTGGAATTTAGACATATAAATACAGTTCAGACTCATAAGGGTTACACTAGAAGAATGTTCGTAATCCTGCTGCTGCTGCTAAGTCACTTCAGTCGTGTCCAACTCTGTGTGACCCCATAGACGGCAGCCCACCAGGCTCCCCTGTCCCTGGGATTCTCCAGGCAGGAGTACTGGAGTGGGTTGCCATTTCCTTCTCCAATGCATGAAAGTGAAAAGTGAAAGTGAAGTTGCTCAGTCTTGTCCGACCCTCAGCGACCCCATGGACTGCAGCCCGTCAGGCTCCTCCATCCATGGGATTTTCCAGGCAAGAGTACTAGAAGCATGAAAAAACCATGACAATGCAAGTAATGCCTATGTTGGGCTTTGAAGAATGAGAGCTGATCAGGAAGTAGGGATAGGTCATGAATGAATGTGTGTATCATGTTATAGCTGCAGAAAAGCACCTGGGAGTGAGACAGTCGGGTGGTGGAGATCAAACCTGCAGCAGAGAACACAGTTACAGTATCACATTGCAAGGCTATAGCAAAAATCTGTGTGTGTTCAGTCACTCAGTCATGTCTGACTCTTTGCAACCCCCTGGACTTGTAGCCCGCCAGGCTCCTCTGTCCATGGGATTCTCTAAGCAAGAATACTGGAGTGGGTTACCATTTCCTTCTCCAGGGGATCTTCCAATCCAGGGATCAACCATAAATCTAAGTAGTAAAATTTACTATCACGTTTAACATATTTTCAGTATTGGAAAGTTCCTTTTTTTAAAAAAAAATAAATGTATTTATTTTAATTGGAGGCTAATTACTTTACAATATTGCATTGTTTTTGCCATACATCAACATGAATCCACCACGGGTGTACATGTGTTCCCCATCCTGAATCCCCCTCCCTGAACCCTCCCCGTACCATCCCTCTGGGTCATCCCAGTTCACCAGCCCCAAGCATCCTGTATCATGCATCAAACCTGGACTGGTGATTCATTTCTTATATGATATTATACATGTTTCAATGCCATTCTCCCAAATCATCCCACCCTTTCCCTCTCCCACAGAGTCCAAAAGACTGTTCTATACATCTGTGTCTCTTTTGCTGTCTTGCATACAGGGTTATCGTTACCATCTTTCTAAATTCCACATATATGCGTTAGTAGACTGTATTGGTGTTTTTCTTTCTGGCTTACTTCATTCTGCATAATAGGCTCCAGTTTCATCCACCTCATTAGAACTGATTCAAATGTATTCTTTTTAATGGCTGAGTAATACTTCATTGTGTATATGTACCACAGCTTTCTTATCCATTCACCTGCTGATGGACATCTAGGTTGCTTCCATGTCCTGGCTATTATAAACAGTGTTGTGATGAACACTGGGGGTACACGTGTCTCTTTCTATTCTGGTTTCCTTGGTGTGTATGCCCAGTAGTGGGATTGCTGGGTCATAAGGCAGTTCTATTTCTAGTTTTTAAAGGAATCTCCACAAAGGAAGAATTAGAATGTTTGTAATTCGATTTATAAATGCTTTGAAAATTGTTCATTTAATAAACACTTATTAGATATGTGTCATGTAACAGCTTCTGGAGAAGGGAATGACAACCCTCTCCAGTATTCTTGTCTGGAGAATCCCATGGGCAGAGCAGCCTGGCAGGCTACAGTCCATGGGGTCGCAAAGAGTTGGACATGACTGAAGTGGTTTAGCACGTGTAACAGGTATTGAAAAACCAGAAATATATAAGGATGTGTGCAAAGATTTAGCTATAATGATATTCATCACAAGGGTACTTACAACAAAACTTGGAAACAATCAAAGACCCACAATTATTAGACTGGTTAAAAATAGCAGTTTTCCTGTTTTATACACACACAAATATTTACACACAACCTGTATGAAGAGCCAACTCATTGGAAAAGAACCTGATGCTGAGAAAGACTGAGGGCAGGAGAAGCGGGCAACAGAGGTTGAGATGGTTGGATGGCATAATCGAATCAACAGACATGAGTTTGAGCAAACTCCAGGATATAGTGGTGGACACAGCAGCCTGGCATGCTGCAGTCCATGGGGTTGCAAAGAGTTGGACACGACTGAGTGACTGAACGACAACAAGTATGTATATATACAACTTCTCTTTTAAAAGGCACATGTGTTTTGTACATTTTCTTCCATTTTACAAAATATTATGAACAATTTCCATAACTATTTGCTACTGAATATAAATGCATTCCATCATAGTTATAGCATGTATGTATACATATACATGTAATATAGATGTAAGTATTGCGAGGTCATATAAAAACATAGGTACTGTAATTATGATGAATGTATTAATATATGCTGTGCTGTGCTTAGTCCCTCAGTTGTGTCCAACTCTTTGCGACCCCATGGACTGCAGCCTGCCAGGCTCCTCTGTCCATGAGGATTCTCCAGGCAAGAACACTGGAGCGGGTTGCCATGCGCTTCTCCAGGGGATCTTCCCAATCCAGGGATTGAACCTAGGTCTCCCACATTGCAGGTGGATTCTTTACAGTCTGAGCCACCAGGGAAGCCCATTAAGTAATATACACAATTTATTTTATAGTAAAAGTACATGAAAACTTCTGCAAATTGTTCATATGTTTTTAAAGACAATGTAAAAATATGTACCTTTCTAAGAAAGAAAGGATATATTCCTTACTTACAGAAAGAAATACCAAAGGTGTATACATGACAGTGTGGATTGGTTACAACTGGGTAATACCACTGTGATTTTTATTGTCTTATATGTGTGTTCAATAGTGAACTACATATTTTCATAAAGAGAAAATTTTTGTTATACCAGATATAGTCAAAACTTTTCCACCTCTATATGAAGTTGCAAAGGCCAATAGAACTCACACAAACTCTTGTATGACCTGTGAATGCAAGGTGAAATCTGAATATATTTGCTTGTGTTTGAATGGGTGACTGTACCTGATGGTTATTTACAAACCTTTTGAACCTGAGAAACTGCTGACTATCGATATCTGAATTATACCTCTGTCCACATTATTTCTGCATTTCTGAATATTACCTTAGCAATAGACCAGAGTGGTTTATGTCAGGCTAGATCAATTCGTCTCCAAATTCTTGGCATAGAAATTTGATCCAAAATTCAGACTGCACTCTAAAGAGTATGCACTTAATGTTTAAATGCACACATAGAGTTAATCTGGCCTGTGGAGCTGACTTTTTCTTTACCAGTATGTCAGTAAATTGGGAGCTAAATGGTTTCTAATTTCATTTTAATAGTTCTAATAAAATTTAGAGCCACAATAAATTTAGAGTACCATAATTATAATAAACTATGATTATAAAGAAATTTTATTTTGCATGAAATACAGATTTGTGACCACTTAATAATGAGAATGTACACTTCTAGTGGAAATGTAGTAAGCATTATTGTGCTGTATACCTTCTTTATTTTATGGAACACAGCTGTGCTTTGTAAGCCTAACCTAATTGAATTCTTTTCAGGTAGTTTGTCAAACAATTTAAAAAAATCAGAAAGAAGGAAAACCATTTAAGTTAGGCACCACTGGAATACAAAATATGGTATCCAATATATATAATACTATATGAAATTTTAATTGCTTTCTCAAATGATTATCAATTTGACTGAACATAGAGTTCATCTATTACAACTTTTCCCCATGTAGATTCTATTCAAATATCTTTTCATATATAATATTGTGAAGAGATATCAAGGCTAGTCAGAGATTTTTCCTTCACCAATGAAATTCTTTATAAATAAAGTACATATGTTTATATATTACTTACATTTAAATTATATATTTGTGTATTACTTATAGACATAGTGTTTTACCTAGATGTTTTTCTCTTCATTAAGCATTAAACACTCAAGCTGTGGTACATGTACACAATGGAGTATTACTCAGCCGTTAAAAAGAATTCATTTGAATCAGTTCTGATGAGATGGGTGAAACTGGAGCCGATTATACAGAGTGAAGTAAGCCAGAAAGAAAAACACCAATACAGTATACTAACACATATATATGGAATTTAGAAAGATGGCAATGACGACCCTGTATGCAAGACAGGAAAAAAGACACAGCTGTGTATAACGGACTTTTGGACACAGAGGGAGAGGGAGAGGGTGGGATGATTTTGGAGAATGGCATTCTATCATGTATACTATCATGTAAGAATTGAATCGCCAGTCTATGTCTGACGCAGGATACAGCATGCTTGGGGCTGGTGCATGGGGATGACCCACAGAGATGTTATGGGAAGGGAGGTGGGAGGGGGGTTCATGTTTGGGAACACATGTAAGAATTAAAGATTTTAAAATTAAAAAAAAAAACACTCAGACCTTTTAAGCTCAAGCCTTTTTGTACTTCAGGAAAATATTCTTCCCTTACATCTATATTTTCTAGAAAACTTGTTTATAATTTCTTTAGGAAGAGTATTAGGTCCCTTTGGCTAAACTCTGTTAAGTTACTTTTCTCTTTATGCCCCTTTTTCCCCCCCAGTAACTAAAAGAGTATACTTGTTTTCTATAATATTGATCTGGCTTTTCAGAGTGACCTTAACAACTTTTAATATAAATTTTAATTTTGTTTTTTAGTATCATTAGATTTTTTAATCTCATACTTTCTTTTTATTTGTCTGCTTCTCATTACAATTTTATTCTAGTATATTTTAAAGTATATTTTCTCTACATTGTAAGTACTTTATTTATAGTTTATGTTGCAGAGTCATGCTATACACAATATACTGTTAAGTGATTTTTTTTGGGGGGGGTAGTTAATTTATTTAACTACTAGAAGTGTCTGACAGCTTAGTGCATAGACATATCTTTTGCCTAGTCACTCAGTTGTGTCTGACTCTTTGTGACCCATTGGACTGTAGCCCATGAAGCTCCTCAGTCCATGGGATTCTCCAGGCAAGAATACTGGAGTGGGGCTTAGACATACATACATATATGTATGTATGTATGTATTGGACTGTGAAGAAGGCTGAGTGCCAAAAAATGGATGCTTTTGAACTGTGGTGGTGGAGAAGACTCTTGAGAGTCCCTTCGACTGCAAGGAGATCCAACCAGTCCATTCTGAAGGAGATCAGCCCTGGGATTTCTTTGGAAGGAATGATGCTAAAGCTGAAATTCCAGTACTTTGGCCACCTCATGCGAAGAGTTGACTCATTGGAAAAGACTCTGATGTTGGGAGGGATTGGGGGCAGTGGGAGAAGGGGATGACAGAGGATGAGATGGCTGGATGGACTGATGGACTCGATGGACGTGAGTCTGAGTGAACTCCAGGAGTTGGTGATGGACAGGGAGGCCTGGCGTGCTGTGATTCATGGGGTCGAAAAGGGTCAGACACGACTGAGCAACTGAACTGAACTGAACTGAATATGCACTTTCACTGCTCTTAGAGTCTCATTTGCAGATGGATGGTTAATAAATTCATACAAATGTGTATGATCATCTCGGATCATTTCATGGCTGATTGTGAGATTGAGTCATGGATAGTTCAAGCAGGGAAATGACATATTGTTCACTAGTCTTCTTCTCAGCTGAATCAATTTTCTTTACATAATTTCCTTTGTGTTCCAGCATCCAGGTCAGATACAAACTATGGTTGTTTCTAGTCTTAACAATGTTATCCTCATTCTTTCTAAAACATGAAATATACTATAATCTATATACCTATCAATAATATGGATGAGTTAATTGAATATAAAAAACTCCTAAATACCACTATCCTCTGTGATTTTGTGTTTTGCACAATACCTTCCAAACCTTTTATGTATCTTTCAGAATTTTACACAGTAAGAAAAAAAGTACACATATGTAGTATTCTCCTAGACGCAATCACAAATAAGGAAAAATGCAAGCTTGTGTTTTGACCAAGAAAGCTTTTCCAAGAAGCTGGGACCTAGAGAGTGAGCTCCTCCCTCATGACATAATTTTCTTTCTTTCTACCCAGAGGGGAGGGAGGCAGGTTAGTGGACCATGGAAAAATTAATTCAGTATTGTCTAAACAGAGTTGAAAGTATACAGAAGCTATGCCATTTAGTATGCAAAGCAGCAGACAACTTGACACAAAACACTATCTTGAATTCTTTTGTAAGAATAATTGAGACACACTAATGTTCTATGTTTACAATAAGAATGACATAAAAGTATATCACCAATGAGAGAAGAATAAGTGTGAACGGATTAATATTATATCATTCAGTTTCTAGTCTTGTCTTAGAATAAAGTTGATTTGCCTTGTCTACTTGTGAGAAGTCCACTATACAACACGGATAGGGAGATTACAATATTTTATTGAGGATGCGAATACAAAGTAGAATGTATGACAGAATTTCTTCTCAAACCAATTAAATGGAAAGGTCACTTCCATATCACCTAAATAAAAAAGAAACCTGCTCTAATAAAACCTTGAAACTTTATGATACTGACACAAAGGAAAGGGAACTGCTAATATTCTTTAGGAAAGAAAGACTGAAACAGAAGTGGTCTAAAGGCATTATTCTAGAAATAGGAATGTGGGTGGAGAGGCAGAGGGCTAATTTTCTGTTTAATGTTTACACATAAAATATAAATGGAGTTCCTTCTCCCCTGCACATCCACTTTTATTATAATATAGAATAAATAAAAATAGTTACAATAAGTTTAATGATGTAATTTACAGTTTGAGGATGAGGGAATATCCAAATATAGTTCTAGAAGTCCAGCATTACTGTTAGTACTTTCTAATTCTGTTTCATATGCATGTACAATGGAAAAGATATAGGTGGTTTGGGGCATTTTTGCTTTCTTAGAAAATGGCAGAGAGCAGAAGTTGTTGTTTTTCAGTCACTAAGTCTGATTCTTTTTGACCCCATGGAATGAAGCATGACAGGCTTCCCTGTCCTTCATTATCTCCCAGAGTTTGCTCAAACTCATGTTCATCGAGTCAGTGATGCATCCAAACATCTCATCCTCTCCTGCTCTCTTCTCCTCTTGCCCTCAATATTTCCCAGCATCAGGGTCTTTTCCAGTGAGTCAGTTTTTCACATCAGGTGGCCAAAATATTGGAGCTTCAGCATCAGTCCTTCCAGTGAATATTCAGGGTTGGTTTCCATTAGGATTGACTGGTTTGATCTCCTTGCTGTCCAAGGAATTCTCGAGTCTTCTTCAGCACCACAGTTTGAAAGCATCAATTCTTCAGGGCTCAGCCTTCTTTATGGTCCATCTCTCACATCTGTACATGACAACTGGAGAAACCATAGCTTTAACTAGATGGACTTTTGTCAGCAAAGTGATGTCTCTGCTTTTTAATATGCTGTCTAGGTGTGTCATAGCTTTTCTTACAAGGAAAAAATGTCTTTTAATTTCATGGCTGTTGTCACTGTCTGCAATGATTTTAGAGCCAAGGAATATAAAACCTGTCATTGTTTCCACTTTTCACCCACATATTTCCCATGAAGTGATAGGACTGGATGCTATGATCTTAGTTTTCTGAATGTTGAATTTTAAGCCAGTTTTTTCACTGTCCTTTTTCACCTTCATCAAGAGACTCTTTAGTTCTTCTTTACTTTCTGCCTTAAGGGTGGTGTCATCTGCATATCTGAGGTTATTGATATTACTTCTGGCTATCTTGATTCCAGCTTCTGTTTCATCCAGTTCAGCATTTTGCATGATGGACTCTACATGTAGAGCCCACCAGGGCTCCCCTGGTGGCTCAGACGGTAAAGAATCTGTCTGCAATGCGAGAGACCTGGGTTCAGTCCTAGGTTGGGAAGATCCCTGGAGGAGGACATGGCAACCCACTCCAGTATTCTTGCCTGGAGAATCTCCATGGACAGAGGAGCCTGGTGGGCTACAGTCCATAGAGTCGCGATGAGTCAGACACGACTGAGTGACTAAGCACAGCACTCTACATATAATTTAAATAACCAGAGTGACAATATATAGCCTTCTTATACTCCTTTCCCAATTTGGAACCAGTTCCATGTCTGGTTCTGTTACTTCTTGACCTGCATACAGGTTTCTCAGGAGACAGGGAAGTTGGTCTGGTATTCCCATCTCTTGAGGAATTTTCCAGTTTGTTGTGATCCACAGTCATAGGCTTTAGAGTAGTCAATAAAACAGATGTAGATTTTTTTTTAACTCCCTTGTTTTTTCTGTGATCCAGTGGATAAACATTATATTCAACAGATAAGTTCTCCTGCCATATTTTCTAACAGAAGTGATCTATGAACTGATGCCACATTCTCTCCAAATTGCTGCCGATTCATTATTTTCTGAGTCATATCAACCAAAAAGAAGGTGTGGGTTTTAATAAGCTCATTTTGAAACCTTGTAACATTAAATAATACATACTTGCTATAAGAAAATACCAGGTGAAATTGAGTGTTTTCAGGTGCAAACAGGAGTTTGTATTAAGAGTGATAATTTGGGTGAGAAGCTAAAAACTAGAACTGAAAATCTCTGAGCGTGTGTTCTCAGGAAAGAAAATGTTAAAAACATGAAGATTGCTAATGGCAATTTTAGTGGAATCTGTCACAACCTGCACCAACCCGTTAATTTGTTATCACCTTGAAAGAGTCAGTGCTGAGAAATTCTTCCATTGTGGCCGTTGCTACATTTATAAACTTAATGTGCAACAAGCCTTTTTATCTGGATTATTTGATAATTTTCCCTGTGACATGTTGGAGAGCATCAATGATGTAAGGGATTCTGCAATTACTAGATTAGTTGGCATTATTCTCAAAAACTTTTGATGTTCTTTTAGAGAAAGAAAGCATGCATGAGTCAATTGCTTGTTAGCTTATTTGTACTTAAAAATATTCTAAAGGTCCAGATTTCCTTCCCAGACAAGCAGATGCAGATGATGCAAGGCTTGATGAAAGGCTTAGTGTGGGCTGCAGTTCTAGACACTGAGACTGAACCCGGGAGGGAAGTAGGAAAACGGCTTTGGGGGAAAAACTGTCCTGTAGAAATTCTGGCAAAGACCTACCTGCAAAAGCATGCCATTAAACATTAAAAGAAGGCCAGGCAAAAATGGAAGAATTAGTCAGCAAGACTTGAGCAGGTAGGGTCAGGAGGGAAAAAAGAGGAGAGTGCCTGAGGCAGGGAGAAAAGAAAAAAAGTGACTTGTCGATTTTGATGCCCTGTTACCCAGACTCTAAGGCCGAAGCACCTAATGTACGCCAAACCTTATTTCTGTCCCAGGTTACTGAGTTAAGCTTGTCATCATGTCTGTGGTTTAGACAGCAGAGGGGACCAAAAGTTACAGTGAGTTTTCATTAATGTGCCTGGAGTTAAAAAGGTAGTGAATTGACAGTTTTCACACCATGAATTTGAGTTTGAGTGTATCAAACTATAAACTATTTAGCTATAGATGGTGAATTTGTAATAAAAAGCAAATCAGAAAGCCCAGATGGCATTAGGTGTGGTTCCTTTTCCAACAATTTTGCCTAAAATGCAGGAACATTTTAATTATATCTCTGGTCATTGCTCTTGTTAGAATTGTGCTAAATTTCCTAATTTCTAAATGGGGCTGCAACACATTTGAATAATTTTTGTCTGTTTTCCTTATATATTTTAGGAGGAAGTTTCAGTTTTATTCTCTTGATATCTGATTAGATTTTCTAGCATCAGTTTTCCCTTCAATCCATTCAAATCAATTTGTTGAGGACAGCTGAAAGTCAGAATTTCCTCATTCCAGTCCTAGACCACCTTTCCAGCTTGTTTTTTAAAAATGAGGCAAAAGTTTCATCTTATACAACATATAACATCAGGTTCAGTTGTACAACATAATATTTGTACACATCGTAAAATGACCACCACAGTAAGCCTATTATAACATCATCATACAGTTACACAATTTTCTCTTATGTAACTTTTAAGATCTCTTATCAAATTTCAAATATATCAATATAATATGGTATTAACTATAATCACCATGCTGTATGTTACATCCCCATGATTTATTTTGTAACTGAAAGTTTGCACTTGTCAACCCTCTTCAGCCATTTTACCCATCCCCTACCTCTGGAAACCACCAATTTGTTCTCTTTGAGCATAGGTTTTCTGTTTTGTTTTAGATTCTACGTATAAGTGAGATCATATGGTATTTGTCTCTCTCTGACTTATTTCACTTAGTGTAAGGTCCTCAAAGTCCATCCGTATTGTTGGAAATGGCAAGATTTCCTTCTTTCTATGGCTGGATAATATTCCAGTGTATGTGTGTGATAGTTTCTTTATCCATTCATCCATCAACAGACACTTGTTTCCGTATCTTGTCTCCACATGCTAATGGGGATACAGTTTAACACTTTTCTTTTTTTCTGTACCTTGTATATTTTAAGAAAGGTCAAGCATGTACCATGTTCTAACTTTTCTATCCTAACAGTCTGGTATTATTAATTTCACATTATGAAAAAGGTGTAATAAATAGGTTATATTTGACATTTTTATAGGACTTTGAGAAATTAATTAGACCCCAAATAGCAAAGGTATTCTGGCTCACTTTCCTTAGTCCCAAAATAATGGGCAGGAAGGGTGTTCTGAAACTGTTACCATTCAAGTGGAAAAGCTTTATCCTACATAAAGTACGGTGGAACACAGGTGTGGATAGTAAAAAATGCTACTGTGAGAAGATCCTTGCCTTTGTCGGAGAATAATGATCATCTGTACAAATTATGCAGGTATATCTTTGATATACTAGATTGCAGTCTTTTTCAAACTGCAACTGCAAGATCTCTAGGGATACATTCTCAGGTCTGTAATGCTTTCTTGGTTAAGTGTTTGTGCTTTTATTTTGGTAAGTTTAAAAATAAGAACATATTTGGGGCTCATCTCAGCAACTTGCATCTTAAGCATTGCATGGTGATCTCACTTATATTGGGTGGCCCAGAAATTTCATTTGAATTTTTCCTTAACGGGTTTTCCTGTAACACGTTAGGGAAAAGCCCGAATGAACTTTTTGGCAACCCAATACTTCTATAATTCTCTTTAGCATGAACTGGAGGTATTTTAATAGGATATGAAATTAAAGTATTCTTAATATGGACACCTAGTAGGTGATGAGAAAATGACACTATAGCATGCTCTGTAATGTTTTATAGTGGTGAAGAGAGAGGAAAATGGTGAGAAAATGATTCATTACAAGATTTGTGTTAACATGCTGCTCTTCAGATAATATCAAAGTCTCACCCTAAGCAGTAACTATTTCACCTTTATCTGCATCAGTTCAGTTCAGTCGCTCAGTCGTGTCTGACTCTTTGCAACCCCATGAATAGTAGCATGCCGGGCCTCCCTGTCCATCACCAACTCCTGGAGTTCATTCAAACTCACGTCCATCGAGTCGGATATGCCACCCAGCCTCTCATCCTCTGTCAACTTCTCCTGCCCCCAATCCCTCCCAGCATCAGAGTCTTTTCCAATGAGTCAACTCTTCGCATGAGGTGGCCAAAGTACTGGAGTTTCAGCTTTAGCATTTTTCCTTCCAAAGAACACCCAGGGCTGATCTTTTTTTTCTATTGCAATTTTTAAATTTAATTGGAGGTTAATTACTTTACAATATTGTATTGGTTTTGCAGGATATAAAATCAACACACAGAAATCCCTTGCATTCCTGATCTCCTTTAGAATGGACTGCTTGGATCTCCTTGCAGTCCAAGGGACTCTCAAGAGTCTTCTCCAACACCACAGTTCAAAAGCATCAATTCTTTGGCACTCGGCTTTCTTCACAGTCCAACTCTCACATCCATACATGACCACTGGAAAAACCACAGCCTTGACTAGACGGACCTTTGTTGGCAAAGTAATGTCTCTGCTTTTCAATATGCTACCTAGGTTGGTCGTAACTATCCTTCCAAGGAGTAAGCGTCTTTTAATTTCATGGCTGGAGTCACCATCTGCAGTGATTTTGGAGCACCCAAAAATAAAGTCTGACACTGTTTCTACTGTTTCCCCATCTATTTCCCATGAAGTGATGGGACCAGATGCAATGATCTTTGTTTTCTGAATGTTGAGCTTTAAGCCAACTTTTTATTAGATGTTATTGAGCTAAACTTTGTTTCATGGTGTTTGTGCTTATTTTGTATTTTTTGTTATTTTACTGTTTTATGAAAATGGAGGGCAAACGGGGTTCATCTCAAAGTTATATTCATATTTAAGTCTTGTGTGGAAAGGGTTTTCTTTCAAATAATTTTATATTTTAAAATAATATTTTAGAAACAGTTGTGCAGTTGAAAGATCATGAACCTTGCAAGTAAAGACATTCTCAAATTCTGATTTTGTGGCACCATAATTGAGGTAAGTTAACTTCTGGAAATGGCAACCCACCTCCAGTGTACTTGCCTGGAGAATCCCAGGGATGGGGGAGCCTCATGGGCTGCCGTCTATGGGGTCGCACAGAGTCGGACATGACTGAGGCGACTTAGCAGCAGCAGCAGCCTCTCTTTGTGCCTGTTTTTATCATCTGAGAATGATCACAGGAACTTTCTTGTTAAAACAGGTAAGAGATGAAACCATGTGCAGTCAATATGCTTGTTTTCCTCCTTCCTTTTCTCTCTTTATTCTGAATCTACATTTCACCTTCTAACCTTTTCAATAGCAACCCACCAGGAAAGAGCATGGCCCATCGATTGGCAGCACAGTGCATTTTTGGTCCATTTAGCCCTAGTGGAAATTACTTGAGAGAGGGAGTGGAAGATATGGCTAATGCACTGGAATTATTTATAAAAGTAAATTACTCATGCTGTTTCTAGTCCCCAAAAGCACAGGTAATCAGGATGTACTTAACACCTGCCTCCTTAGGCTGAGCTGGAAGCAATCTAAGGATAAAAGTCTCTTTTAGACTTTTTTCTCAAATTACCATCTGCCTTGAATTTTTAATACTAAGTAATTACCAATAAAGCAAACTTCTATACCTGTTACTAACAGATTTGAAATTATCTTTTTGATTAAAGTTGGTATGAAATAAAAACCTTTCAACTTTGGAATACAATGGCTTAAACAATTTATATACTTTTCACACCTATAGAAACAGAATAGCAAGTAACAGATAATAAAAGGGCTGACACTATCAATTTTCTTTCCTTTCTTTGAAGGAAAAATCTCTAGCATGAAATTTTCAATTATAAAATTTTGCTGTGAGACTTCATTGTTACATGACAAAATCCTGCATGGTTACATGTAACATGACAAAAAGACTGCATGGTTACATGACAAAATGTAACAGTAACATTTCAGAGTGAATATGAGTTAATCTATCTCATTCTAGTTAGTTTGATAATCCATAAAGCATGGTAATGATTAATACCATGGTCTGGTCCATCTTTAACTTTTATGATTCCTTCAGTTCAGTTCAGTTCGGTTCAGTTCAGTCGCTCAGTCGTGTCCGACTCTTTGCAACCCCATGAACTGCAGCATGCCAGGCCTCCCTGTCCATCACCAACTCCCAGAGTTCACTCAAACTCACGTCCATTGAGTCAGTGATGCCATCCAGCCATCTCATCCTGTCGTCCCCTTCTCTTCCTGCTCCCAATCCCTCCCAGCATCAGAGTCTTTTCCAATGAGTCAACTCTTTGCATGAGGTGGCCAAAGTACTGGTTTCAGCTTTAGCATCATTCCGTCCAAAGAACACCAGGGTTGATCTCCTTTAGAATGGACTGGTTGGATCTCCTTGCAGTTGAAGGGACTCTCAAGAGTCTTCTCCAACACCACAGTTCAAAAGCATCAATTTTTCGGCGCTCAGCCTTCTTCACAGTCACTCATTTATTTGGAAGGAAAGTTATGACCAACCTAGATAGCATATTCAAAAGCAGGGACATTACTTTGTCAACAAAGGTCCGTCTAGTCAAGGCTATGGTTTTTCCAGTGGTCATGTATGGATGTGAGAGTTGGACTGTGAAGAAAGCTGAGTGCTGAAGAATTGATGCTTCTGAACTGTGGTGTTGGAGAAGACTCTTGAGAGTCCCTTGGACTGCAAGGAGATCCAACCAGTCAATTCTAAAGATCAGCCCTGGGTGTTCTTTGGAAGGAATGATGCTAAAGCTGAAACTCTAGTACTTTGGCCACCTCATGTGAAGAGTTGACTCATTGGAAAAGACTCTGATGCTGGGAGGGATTGGGGGCAGGAGGAGAAATTAACAACAGAGGATGAGATGGCTGAATGGCATCACTGACTCGATGGACGTTGAGTTTGAGTGAACTCTGGGAGTTGGTGATAGACAGGAGGCCTGGTGTGCTGCGATTCATGGGGTCTCAAAGAGTTGGACACGACTGAGTGACTGAACTTAACTGATACTATTTAGCAAATAATCTTTGTGATCAATGCATTAATAGGTTATGAGCTCTAAAGAGATGCACTTAGCTGTTTATAATCTACTAGAACTAAGACTTGTGTTCAATTACTACACTTTTGGATTTTTTTTTTTGGATGCCATTTGAGGGGAATGGGAATAGAGAATAACCCAGAGGTGGTGACTTTTGAGCAGAATCTTGAGGAATGGGTACACTGTTGGTAGGATGGTGTAGTGACTATTCCACACAGACGAGCATGAGCAAAACATGAAGAGGGCTGTGTTCAGGAGTGGCAACTGTTGCAGATTGGGTGGAGTAGAGATCCTTCATAAAAGTAGTTAGCTTAAGATAGGCTGTAACTCCTCTAAGTGGGTGATTAGAGAGCTTAGAATGCCAAAATGTTTACATAGGGTAGCAATGTGCACTAGAACCAATATGCAGAATGGAACAAGAGTGAACCTTGAAGTTTAAAAGAACTTTAGATGCTTAATGACCATCAACAAACTGAGCTCATCCTATAATCTGCATAAGAAAAGTTGTAAAGAATTGTGTTTTCTCTCAGGCCACTGAAGAAAATTCTGATCCTTAATTAACAAGAAAAGGGACAGCTTCTGCCTACCATTCTGTCATAGGTTTAGGGATTAGTAACCATAGTATTTCACTAGATCCTTAGACCTAATCGGCAATCTGTTCTCTACAATGGATTTAAATATATCACTCCTTGTTCTGACCCATGCATGACAAGTTTAAGAATCTTGGCAATGCAAAATAGTATGTTTTCTCAGCTCCAGGTACAAAGCATTAAGTATACCCAACTCATAGTTTGTTACATCATAATGGGATATGGCTCTTCAGCCACACAGTGTGAGTCTAAATTCTGCCTCCACCCCTTTTTAGTTGTATGACTTTGAACAAATTATTCAAATTTCCTGTCTAGAGTTGAGAATAAACAAGGAGTTGGGAACAGGAGGAATATTTGATAATGTGGATATTCTTTCTTGATACAAACAACAAAAAGTGACAGCTTCTTAAGCCAGTTGCAATGTGGAATCTGAAACCAAAAGTTCTACCTTGTAATATTAAAATCATCAGTCTTTCCTGTAATTAGAATGGCTATTTTACCCATCCATGATTTTTTAACGTGGACATATTGGTTACTGAAAAATACCATTCATTGAGTTACAAAGATCTTCAAAATGCTAATATATTTCATACTACAATATTTTTAAAAAAACCCATGTTAACTTTGCCACCAGTGTTATCAGAAAAGTCTTTAGAAATTGAACTGATATCAGGCTCACAATGAGGAATACAAGGTTGCCAATATTCTAATTTTCATTTCAAAGCTACAATTATTTGCAACATGTATGTTAGGTTCTTGTGACAGGCTCACTTTGTTCATTTTGAGAAATGTCTAACAAATACCAACAGTTAAAGTTATCTTTTCAAGTAAAAGTGGAATTCTATGAAAAAAGTGTCTTCACCCAACTGAAATAATTGAATTTCTGCAAAATAACCATCATGTTTTGATATGCAACATAGGTGCTTTATACATAATTCACATTTAATCACTGAGATTATTAGACATGTACTCAGGAAGCTGAGATATAAAATAACTCTTACAGCTTTATTAAATACACTCAAAATGTCATTTTAAAAAGTTCAAATGCATGGTAGTGAATGCAGTTGGTACTACTTATACCACGTGGCCTTGATTTAAACTAAAGTGACAGGAGTTTCACCTATCATTTTGCACCATTCATGCAAATACTGAACATGTGAATAACAAGTTTTCTTCATTTTGCATGTGATTCTGTTAACTGTACATTGCAAGGGCTTCCCTGGTAGCTCAGCTGGTAAAGAATCTGCCTGAAATGCAGGGAACACGGGTTTGATCCCTGGGTTGAAAAGATCCCTTGGAGGAAGGCATGGCAACCGACTCCAGTGATCTTGCCTGGAGAATCCCCATGGACAGAGGAGCCCAGCGGGCTATACAGTCCATGGGGTTGCAGAGTTGAACACCACTGAGCAACTAAGCACAGCACACTGCAAATTATTTCTCGGAATCTGTGGTTTTTGTTTTCCTGTCTTTTGAAGAGATTTTCAATGTAATGTTTCTTTTTTTTAATGCCTTGTTTTTTGTTCTAGGAAATCTTTGCCTAATCTGCGACCACTAAAAGTGTCTTCTAGAAGTGTTGTGACTATTACTTTTAGGTCCATGACTCATTTTTAGTTATTTTTCATGTATGTTGTAAAGGGTGAGTGCTTGTTTTCCATATATGTCAGCTCCATCTGTTGAAAAAATCTGAAAATGACTTATTTTATAGATGTTAGATTGTTTGCTAATATTTTCAGGATTTTTGTTCATGAGGACCATTGTCCTGTAATTTACTTGTTTTGTAATGTCTTGGTCTAGTTCTAATATCAGAACAAGGCTGACCTTATGAAATAAGTTGGAACTATTTCTTCCCCCTCCATTTTCTGAAAAATTTTGTGTAATGATGACTGGAAGAAATAACAAGAGAAACTATATGGGATTGGAGTTTTCTTTGTGGGAAGATAGTAACTTCAACTGTATTCATAGTATTTGAGGCTATTCAGATTTTGTCTCTTCTTGTGGCAGTTCCAGTGATTTTTATTTTCCTAATTTTCCCATTTTGTCCTAAGTTGTCAAACTTACTGATATAAAAATAGTCATAATTTGTATCCTTAATTAAGATCCATAGTGGCAACTCTTCTTTCATTCCTGGTATTAGTGATTGGTAGTTTCTCTGGTTTATTTGATTGGTCTAATTAGAGATCTACTGATTCTGTTGCTCTTTTGAGAAACAAATGTTGATTTCATCAATTTTTGTCGTATTTTTCTCTTATAAATTGAGTTTTTACCCTCTATTATTTCCATCTTTCTGTTTAATTTGGGTTTGCTTTATTCTTATTTATCTAGAATAAATATTAAGGTAGGTGATAAAGAATATCTACCAAAAGCCTGTAACTAACATTATATTCAGTGGTGAAAGACTGAAAAGCTTTCCTCCTAATTCTGAGAAAAAGGCAAATATGCCAGCTCGCATCACTCTTACATACAATGTGGAGCTGAAAGTTCAAGCCAGTGAAATAAGGCAGGAGAATAAAAAAGGTAACAGATTAAAAAAGAAGCAACTTCCTTAATTTGCAAATGACATGACTGTGTGTTAGCCTGTTAAATTACTCCACCATATAGTGTGGAAGAGGGATTCTCTCATCTTTGTTTTGGAATTTGCTGTTAGCATACCTGAAACCCCAATAACAAAAAAGCAAGGAATCCTTTCTTTGAATGTTTGAGGTTTTTCCCTAAGTTTCACATGGTATATATTAGTCATCCAGACATCTTGTAAATTTACTATGTATAACAAATGCAGATGTTCAAGCTATCAGAGAGGTAGAGTATAAATAGGTTCTGGAGACTAACAGTAAGATCTGTATTTTGGCTCTGCTAGTCACTAACTGTATTTACACAGTGGGCAAGTTTCTTAACCTCACGGCTCAATTGAGTTTTCTCAGTTATATAGTGCTAATGATAACAGTATATACCTCACTGGACTATTATGAGAATTAAGTGTGAAAACATGAATGAATACAGTGTCTGATGTATAGAAAAAGCTCAAATACTAGTTACTCATACTACTGTGAAAAAAATGTTCCCATTCCCCTTAATGTGTTCCCTCTAATTAAAGAATAATGACAACATTACTCACAAAAGTTTAATACATTAGAGGATTTCCATCAAAAAGCAAGATTATATACATAGACAAAAATTGGAAAAGCAAACAAATAGAAAATTTGTTGGCAGAGGAAAGAAAATTAGCACATATGGTAAAACAGTCAATCCTACAAATTACTTACAAAATTATAATTAATATAGAAATTAAATACCATTTTATAGCTAGTAAATTAGAATCATTATAATTAACAGCCACTGCTGACCAAGATGGAGTCAACAGGTATACTATATTGACAACAGTGTGAATTAATTCTTTTTGGCAAACAATTTTCAATACATTTGGAAAGAAATCTCAGTTGGACATGACTTAGTGACTAAACCACCACCACCATACTTACATCTACCGTATACAATACTGGGCCTTCCTGTAACTCAGCATTTATAGCTTTGTCTCCTCCAACAAAGGACAGAACTAATTCCATATTCAATCTTTCCAATGTGCCCCACAGTTACCTGGGTGTTACCTGACATCCTCAGCTATGTATGAGGATGAAGGATGAGAAATATTAAACCCAAGACCAGGAAGTATGAGCATATACTAGGAAAAGGATACCAAAAAGGAACAAAAACTCAAGTAGTAAGAAGAAATGTGGGGCCAAAATAACACACCTGAGGTCAAGTTAAATCACGTCAGAACTTTCAAGATTTGGAGTTTGGAAGACATGGTTCTAGGGATAAATTAGGAGATACTAAGATTCTTACCAATAGTATTCCTATGCTGTTTGTTAGCGCCATCTTTTGAAATCTTAAAAGGAAATTCATGGTTTTGAATTGTAAAACAGAGGACACTAAGAAATAGTCATGAAATTTTGAGTCCTTTTGGTAGAACAGATGAATCTATTTATTTACATATGTATCTGACTAAAAGAAAAAGATTAATTTGGTTTAGTCTGCTGGCTCCTATATTCTTACTCACCAACAGACTGTTATTGATTGGATTATGAAAAGGCTAACAACATCTCTGACCATATTAGGAGACTTCAGATAAACCTGCAGCAGAGAGCAGCATGCAGAGGATACCTTTCTCCCAAGCTCTTATTAAAATACTCATAAAGACCGAAAAAAAAAGACTGCACAGACCAATTACTAAGCATAATATGATATTCAAACACCATTAAAATAACAGGAATCTTAAAAATCTGCTTTCTATTTGAGTCTAAATCAGAGACCTGGCACTGTCCTCAAGGAACTAAGCAAAACAGCTCGGTGCATGGCTAACAGCTTTCTTTGTGTTCCCTCTGTTGGTCCAGCTACTTGCTATATGATTCTTCCTTACCTGAGTGACATTATTAGCAACAGAAAACACTAATATTAATTTAGGAATTAGCTATTAAAAGCTAATTATCAGCTATATTTATTTTGTAATATAATTTCATCTGCTTCTTGGTAATTTTGCTCTTACATACAAAATTTACCACCAACTATGTATCTCAGGCTCCCTAATATAGAAAAGACTTGTGTAAGAAAAAACACTTGGTGACATACATAAAATCACAATTACAGTAATTGGACCATAGTTAACACTGATTCAGAAAAGAGGAATTTATGCTCAGTTATAACTGATTATATAAGGAAGAGAAAATGGGTTAGGTAACAATATTAAATTTTTATATAAACAACATGAATCCCAAGTTCTTATAAAGTGTATATTTAAAAAACAGGTCAAGGTGAAGGAGTGAATCTTTACTTTTAACTTCACGTGTGATCATTTGGGTCTTTTTGACTTGGATTCGTTTTCCTTTGGAACTTTTCCATTTTGACACTGAGTAAATCTGGCTACTGTAGAAACACCATCCACAAACTTGGTTTTGAAAAGGACGTTTGCATTGTTGAACATACCTTCTTTTAGGGACACCACAATGAACTTAAGGGAAAAAGGAAAACATAAAAGAAAAATCTGTAGCATCCGTGAAGTTCACTCTCTTTATACTGTGGTTAAGAATCATTTGGAAAAAATTTGATTTGGCTATCTCTTTAAATGCTGGGCTCTAAGCAAATGCACATAATAAATAGTTATCATTAGGCACCTAAATGAATTCTTTCCATATGCAGTTTTAGGAGTCTCTTAATTCTACTGTGAGTGCTTCATTACCCAAGTTACTATTTCCTGCTGGTTGACTGCTTGTTGCTATCTTCTCCAGTTAGTATCAACTGTCTTATTGCTAGCTCTAAATGCCTGCCATAATAAATACACAATCTATGATAACTGTAAGAGAAGCCCCCCAGAGCTGTTCAATGCTTTATCTATTTGGTAGCCCTAGTTACTGCAGCAACAGTTCAATAAAAAACTGTTCTTAGCTTCAAGGGTTTTTCTCTGCATTTTAGGAGGAATGAAGAGTATATCCATCAAACGACACATGACTTTCTGATATATTTTCCAGACACATCTTTGAAACAAGTCTTGTTTTGATTGTGCATCTTCTGGCAGCTAGCTAGAGAAAATAATTAACCTAAATAATTCCAAGTGACAAAAAAAATAGACTCCTCTTCAGGCTATAACCTGCAATTATAATTCCAGGCTCTTTCTTTAATAAGAGATGAAAGCCTCTTTCCTTCTGGAACCATTTGAATAGAATTATATATTTAAAGAGATATACAACACCTTGGTATTCCTCAATCCTAAATTCCTTAGATATATTGACCACTACTAAAGAATAGTTTTAGAAAAACAAATCCTAGAACTATTCTGAGGCTCTCTTTGGTTCTTACCTGAGAATGTGTGAAATGAGTACGCAGCATATGGCCAATATTCTGAGTATGAGAAAGATCCAGGGCTGCATCGACCTCATCCAGGATGTAGATTGGGGCAGGTTTGAAAAGGAGCATGGACAGGATTAATGACAGAGCCACTAAAGACCTGAGGAAAGAAGGCCGACAGAAATACCATCAAAACTCGAGTTTACCACTTTTTACCAAAGCGCTGAAGCAAATCTGCTATCCTGTTATTATGAATAGTGCTGATTTAGCCGGAAGATAGTTAATACAAAAAAGAATCTTAAGTTTCAAACTTGAAAACTTTTGTTGTATTAAAGTGTTTCTTTTAGTTTAGCTTTCCATTCTTCCCTCTCTTCAATGAGTGTTATTTTGAATAGAACAGTTATATGTTCTTCTTTCTTGTCAGATAATTAGAATGTTAAATTTAGCATCTAATCTTAAGAGACATCATATTAGTGTTAATAGTTTTTCCTTTCCTTCCTCAAAACTCTTTTTCAGTTCTTTTATATCCCTTTTAATTGTAATGGATTTTGTTCTAATCTGGCATGAAGAAATACAATACTTCTCATAGTATTTTTTTCCTAAGCATTTCATTAAAAATCTTTATTTACTGTAATATAAAACATTTATAATTATTTAAAGAGAATTAAAGTTACAGTAACAGCTGTAACCCACTTAACTCTATAACTTCAAATATCTTCTAGCATGTGGCACTAAACAGTCTAATGCTTACTGTATTCCAATAGGGTACTTATTAAGAAACAAAAAAGACACAGATGTGTATAGCGGACTTTTGGACTCAGAGGGAGAGGGAGAGGGTGGGATGATTTGGAAGAATGGCATTGAAACATGTATACTATCATGTAAGAATCGAATCGCCAGTCTATGTCCGATGCAGGATACAGCATGCTTGGGGCTGGTGCATGGGGATGATCCAGAGAGATGTTATGGGGAGGGAGGTGGGAGGGAGGTTCATGTTTGGGAACACATGTACACCCGTGGTGGATTCATGTCAATGTATGGCAAAACCAATAGAGTATTGTAAAGTAAAATAAAGTAAGAATAAAAATAAAAATAAAAAAAAGAAACATGTAAGTGGGGGGAAAATGTGTGTAGAAGAAGAGGGGGTCTAGGAAAGTGAAACCAAATTTTCTAGCAAAGGAAAGGAATGAAACAGTACAATAAAAAGCAAACAAGCTGAACAGAGTAGCTGAGGTTAAAGTAAAACTACTTTTCAATGGCTTTCTCTGTGTCGAATATTTAAGGCATTGAGCTTTCAACTTATTCATTCAGGAGGAAAAAAAAAAGGCTCACCAAGAGTTAAACTACTATGCTAGACTGTGGTATATCTGAAAATAAGTTTATATTGTCTTAATTATGGAAATAATTTTTAGGTTCCAGTAAGAAAATAAGCAAATATTCTCTATTTTCCTCAGAAAGTTTTTCGAGGACTTTGGCAAAAACAATTAAAGATGTTGTGATCTATACTGTGGAATTCAATTTTGATTGACCAGGAAGCAGAAGCTGTCTTTTTTGACTCTTAGAACATTTAGGAATTTTATCAACAGTGAAAAATGAAGAGTGGACTGCTATTCTATTCATAAAAATGACAAAAGATCTCATAAGAGAAATGAACAGATCTTAGTATTTTCTATATCCAAAGGAGAAGAGTTCCATGACAGCAAAGAGCACATGAGAACAATCAAGGAGTACGGACTGTACATCCCGCAGGGGGAAAATACAAAATTAATACACATCTTCAATTATATGAATATTCACAATTTTCTCTCAGAGGTTTTTAATCATTTGGCTCTCTGCAGGTAAAGAGTGAGGCCTAATGATCTTTTAAAGTTTCTCTCAGTATGCTGTCTGAATCACTGTGTAAGGCTGCAGAAACTTTCCTGAAGTCTAGAACATATTTCCAGTACACTTCATTGTCATGTAGACCCAAGTTTCCATTTGTATTTTCCTTTCACCAGAGAACGTCCTTTAACTTATACAGCTCTTCCACCTTTTGTTTTTCTGAAAACAAATATTGCCTTCAATATGAAGACTATTTCTACATACAGAATTCTAGGTTATCACGTTTTTCTTTTAGCACTTTATAGATGTTGTTCCAGACTTCTGGCTTCCATAGTTTTTGACAAGAAGTCTAAAGTCATTCTTATCTTTGTTCCTTGGCATTTAATGTGCCTTTTTACCTCTGGCTGCTTTCAGGATTTTTTTTCTCCTAATCCTGGTTTTCAGCAACTATGTATGACATGCTTTGCTGTGTTATTGTTATGTGTAGGAAGAGAGTGCATACATTTATCCTACATGTGAAAGCGAAGTGTTAATTCCTCAGTGGTATCTGATTCTTTGCCACCCCCACAGACTGCAACCCACCAGGCTCCTCTGTCCATGGAATTCTCCAAGCAAGAATACTGGAGTGGGTAGCCATTCCTTTTCCAAGGGATTTTCCTGACCCAGTGATCCCAGCTCTCCTGCATTACAGGCAGATTCTTTAACATCTGGCCACCCCTTATCCTACCTGGGGTTCACAGAAATCAAGTATGTGGATTTACAGAACTCATCAAATCTGGAAAATCTGGGCTGTTATTTCTTCAAGTATCTTGTTTTACCTCTTCCTCTCTTTGAAATTCCAATAATATATATGTCAGAGTACTCAATATTGCCCCACAGGTCACTGAAGCTCTCTCTAAGTTTAACTTGAGTAGTTTATTGCTATGTTTTCAAATTCACTCAAGTTCCTTTTAATGTTGAATTTCTTATCAATCTCAGGCAGAGAACTTTTCCTTTCAGGTTTGTTTTTTAAAAAATCTCTAGAAGTTTCACTGGCATCTTCTTTAACAGTTTCCATTTCTCTTGCCTTGTAATCTTTGGACATGCTTAATGTAACTCTCTTTAACTTCCTGTCTGCTAGTTTTATCATCTGTCACTTCTGGGTCTGTTTCTCCTCTAAGTTTTAAATCACATTTTCTTGATTTCTGCCTAGTAGTGTTTATTAGATGCTGAACACTGTGATTATGTTGTTTACAGTCTCAACTTTGTGGTCTGTCTTTAAATAGCATTAGGCCTGCAATTAACCTTTGCTAAGGTGTGTCTAGAATAGCCTTCACTTTAGGGACGGTGCAAATGTAATGCCATGATGTATTTCCCTGGGACTTCCCCAAATTCGAATGTTTCCTTCATTTAGTAAGACTACTGGGCTTTGTGTGGGTTTCCCTCCCTGCATCTGTAGTCAAGAGTTACTCCTAGGGAGAAAGCTAGGGTAAACACTGGACTAAGCATTTTGTTTCTTTTCTCTCAGGATCGTACTCCTGGGTCATTCACTTTCCAGTATCTGAAAATGATTGTTTCTCATGTATTTGGTCTAGTTTCCTAGATGCTAATCCTTATTTCTACTTTGTTACCTATCATTTTAGTCAAGTGTTCTAATCAGAATTCATAGTCTCACAGATTAGGCTCCTTAAATTCCACATGCAAATACAGAAAAGCAAATCTGAAATAAAATTGGGAGGCAAAGAGTTGATGGATTATAATAAGAGGAATTATTTCAAAGGGAACACTCACTCACCTCTGACCACCACTAAGTTCAGTTAGGTTTTCTTTCCAAGTATTTCCTAAGGCAACCTTAAACTCCAGACCATCCAACACAGTCTGCCCTTCTGGTGGTGCAAGCATAGCATTAGCACCAGGCAAAAGAGTAGAAAAAATAGATCCAAAGTCCTTGTTTACCTGGATGAAAAAAAGATTTATATCATAGAAGGTTCTCCAAGAAAAATCAAATGACATGTGTATTTGCAAACCAGCAGGTGAATTTTGTTATCTGTTACTCTTGTTTTGAGGTTGGCAAATTATGGTCCATATGACAAATCTGGTCATGCCCATTCATTCATGCATTATCTGTAGCTGCTAGCAATACAACATCGCAACATTAGAGTCCAGTGGTTGCGACAAGAGTATATAAGGCTGTGATATATTTATGTGTCTCTTCACAGAAATCATTTACTGAGCTTTGCTCAAACTTTGAGGGGAAACTACAGGCTGTACCTCTAACACTAAGATGAAGTTTGATACAACAGGTGGCCATGGTTGCAGGAATCCTCAGAGACACACAATTGGATAATATAGGAGGTTGAATTTTCAGCTAGAGGAGAAAAACAAAAACTTTTTTTGGTATGATTTGTTTTCTGTTGACTGATATGGTAAGACAGGCCTATCATTATCAGCTACCTTTAAAAAGCTTAAGATCAGAGTGAAGTCTAGGAGAAAAAGAGGCATGAAATCAAAACACATCTGGTAAAGGTGTTTAATGGTTCTTTTCTATACTTTTCACAGATCGTCAAGGGACAGGAGCAGGACTGAGCCCCAAAAGAAAAGAGCCGAAGAAGCTATTTGGCCTATCCCCATAAAGCTTCAGCAGGAGATTACACAGAGATTTAGGACCAATATTCTAGGCTGTAACTGAGTAATTTCTGTGCATACACATTTGAGAATTCAGCCATCTGTCTTCAGACATGACTAATAATCTTAGAGGTTCACCAGACAAAATTGAGTGTATACATGCATGCACACCGCCCCCCACCAACAAAGATATATGACAGCCAAGTTCTCCAATCAAGTATAAAATTCAAATGCAAGTACATATTTTATGAATATCTGTAGTAATAAGGAAATCTCCTAGACTTAAACAGTCTCCTAAATATAAATTTGCTAAGGAACACATATTTTAAGAACAACTGCACACATGCTAATAGCCTACACAGAGAAAGTAGATTCTAGTTTTATCTAGGATAGACTTCCAGAGCTACACAAGGTTCATTACAATGGGGAGAGGTCTACTCTTTTTATGGGGGAAAGATGGAAGATAACATAGTGTCTATAAACACTTGAAATTTTTTGACCAGACAGACAGGAGAAAGACAGCTCAAAATTAAGACAGTGGAATGGTAATAAATCCAAAAGATGACCATGGGATCCCATGTGGATTATTCAAAAGGGAAAAAAGAATCTTATCAGTTAATAGGTAGAGAAGAATACAGCCCTATCATAGACAGGAAATAAGTCGAATATTGAAAATCCAATGAGGTTAAGAAGGAAACAAAAATACAACCAGTTTCTAAAATACTCTGGTGTTGTGAAGGAAGTACACTTAAAGCCATAAGGAAGTATGGAATGCTGATAATAATACCTATCTCATTAGGTTACTGTTGAGAATTAAATAGGAAAATTAATATAAGAATAGTGTCTGACATATATAATAAGCACTCAGTAGATTTACTTGGTTTGGGAGAACTTTGGAGACTGATGAAAAATCAGTTTAAAATATAAATTTGTACTCAAATTAAATCCAGGAATCATGGGGAAACCAAGAGACAGAATCTCAGATCTAGTGTTAAATCCAAATGTTGTACTGTGGCCAACTTTCTGCAAGCATTTTTTAAATGACAGAAATACTACAGGGAGATGGAACACTGCAAATAAGTTGTAGAGCAGGAAAAATAATCCAAATGAAAAAGATAACTATTCTGCCATTACAAAAAATAAAGTTCCTGTAAAATTAAAAAGAGAAAAAGTGGTAACGTGCCCAGTTAAATCCTAGAGGCCCAGGCTTGCTAACATGCCAAACAACACAGTGTCTATGAAAGCTTTTGACTAGCAGTCTTTTGTTATGGTAGGAAAACTTTACAGAAGAAGCTAAGGATTATGCTAAAGGAGACAAATCTATGCAGCCAGAGAACTAGAAATAACAGTAAGGAACCTTGAAATCTGCTGAAGTTGTCATAAAACAAAACCAAAATGGTTAATTGGGATTTTGTTGAATATGAATCCTGGAAATACTGACTTTCCAATTAACCAGTTCTAATTCCTAAAGAGTAACAAAGGTAATTTTAACTTAAGTTCTAATTTAGGAAAAGAGAATTTTCTAGTTTTCCTATCTTTTGACTATTACGATCTTAAGCTAATTTCAACTTTCTAAGCTTTAGTTTCTTCATTTATAAAATAGAGATAATAATTATCAAAACTATGGAATTATTTTAAGATAATTCATGTAAAATAAGAGCAAATGGTCTGTTAATAAGTTATAGTTACATAAAAATAATATTTTATAATTATAAATTTAATATTATAAAATGATTTGCTAAAAAACCTAAGAATATATAATACTTATGAATTCTGAAACAATTAATAATTTGTAAGTGGAATACAATTTTGCTATAGAAATATTCTTAGCACTAATATTTGACCTCTGTGGGTTATGGCAAGAGAAACTGAAGAGGTTACAACTGAAGGGGTCCTTTGGAGAGGTAGTCCAACAATTAGCACTTCTGCAACGGGAAACAAATAATGCTTCCAGTTTTAGGCAGAGGATGAGTAAGGATATGGCAGATATTTGGAAGAAACCTTAGAATACTGTCCAATATTAGAACCTATGATCTCATGAGAAAGAGGGCAAATACTGTCCCCTTTAAAGGTAACCCAGAATTAGCAAGTGATGGAGAGAAATCTACAGAGTTAACTTAATGTAGCTTAAAAACCAGACAAGCAGACGATGAGACCATAATGGCAGCAGCAGCAGTTAAGTCCAAAAGGACAAAATGCTTTAAAACGTCTGCAAGGTTTTAAGGTATGAGCATGTGCCCCATTCAAACACAAAGCTGTTGCTTCAAATTTATCTTAGAGTACAACGCTATTAACATGATGTCATCTTCCATCTTTGCCTCATACAGAATAAACGATAATATTTTGGGGTTCAAATACCTTTTGCCAAGCAATATTTATGGCTTGGTTTTTCTTCTGGTCAAGGTCTTCTATAGTTGCCAGGATTTTGGATTTGTCATTTTCTACAATTCTCTTCTTCTTCATCAAGTCATTATACTAGTAAGATAAAAAGCAGACTTAATCAAGAAAACCAAAAAATTTCTATTTTAGGCTTCGGTCAAGAATAAAGAGATTTTACTATTTTTATATGCAATACATACAACTCCTTACCAAAAAGATAACACTACATTGAGTTACAATGTAAGCCAAACTGAGGGAAGTAAACACATCTATATGTAAAATTCAATTACTATAGCTGAGAATTGATAGCACAAACTCTTGAAACACTCCACTTATATTCCCTTATCTACCCAGTAGCCAAGGCAAAAAAAGGAGTATTTGTCATGTAAACTCAAAAGTAGCCTTGCATGCAAGGTTAGTCTTAACAGTGACATAAAGGTTTAACTTTTTTAACTATTCACCGTGATGTATAAAGTCCCACATAATTTGGCTCCTATTTATCTCTGAACTTTTGGCGACACACTCCTCCCCAGGCTCCAGCCATATGGTCTCATTTTCAGTTTCCTGAGCATAAGCTCACTGTAGCCTTATGGCCCCTGCACTGTTCTTCCTCTTCTTCAGACATTAACTGGCGCCTCAGGTTTCCACTCCCACATCTCATTTTCAGAGTGGCCTTCTCTGGTTAATGAAGAAATTTACTGAAAAAAAAATTTGAGGGAGACTACAGAGGGATAATCAAATCATGAGGAGCAGCAGAACTTTCTAAAAACCCTTTTAACTTATTTCTCCTCACAGCCTCACATTTCAAGGTGGCTTCATCTTCTCCCTGCAAAACTACAGCCAGTCTTGCTAGTTCCCTTGCTGCCCCTTTCCTTTGTGAAGAAAAGGTTTTAGGAGCTTGGCCACATTTTTATCCTATTCCTTGCATAATCCCATATATTTTCTTACATGAGGTGACCCAAAATACAATAACAAAAAAACAAAAGGTGAACCACTGATCAACAATATAGGCCCTTCCTCTCTGATATGGAGATGGGAGTTGTAAAATTAAAAAACAAAACAAAACAAAACAAAAACAAAAAACCCCCAAAAACTAGCTCAAGTTATTATTATATAATAAAAGCAAACAAGTATAAGGAAACAAATTTCACAATGTTAAGCAGCTCAAATTCAGACAAAATATTTCCCTTTCCCACGAAGATGCCATATATTGCAAAGACTTAATGGAGAAATGAAAACCAGCAGGAATAACAGAAAGGTCACAGTATGTGCATTATTAATCTGTTTAGTTTCTGACATAATATAGATTCTTTGTAGATACTAATGTCAGTAACAGCTTTAAGAAACCCATTACCAAAAAATTTGTTTAAAGTGACTGAGCTCCTAGGTACTCACTTTTATAGCACTCTCATTAGCTGTTATACAAATTCAGTTTTACAGAATTAAAGAAGATACAGGGCAAAATATAAAATTACTCAGATTGCTATTTCCTATGGGGCCATAAAGAATAGGAACTGCTTTCCCCTTTGGGTTTTTCTAGTGACATGCAGACTGTAAAAGGTAAGGGAGATGAATAACACCATCAAGTAACTGAGAGCATTAAAACAGAGAAGATGCTGCTGGATTTACAGATTAGTAAAACAGTGTTAATGTATATTAACTGTTTTAGTCATTTACTTATGTAATGGTTCTTGCAATACACTGGAATCAAAGGAAGACACTGGTTAGAACAGACAGGTATTCTCTCACTTTTTCAAAGTTCACTTTATATCACTGCTTTTACAAGAAACGGTAAAAAGCACAAATAACGTTCAGCATGTGTGCTGCAGTGAGCCATTTCTTACAGAAGCAGCACACACCCTAAGCAGTGAGAGTGGCACCATCAAGCTCCTCATGGGAACAACACTGAGCATCTCAGCATCAAGCCTCATCCCAGAGCTTTGAACTGTGTCTGTGAGCATCTGTGCTTTATTTCAGTTTGCTCTGTGCATCTGTTAGCAAGACGGGCCCTACGGTAATTGCTTCTTTGCTTTATACCATTTCGGCATAGGAAGGGTTTCAAAGGAATGCCCTACTTTTTGGATAGTGGGGAAAATCTGTAGAGTCTTCTTCAAAGCCTTTCAAAAAGACAAGTGAAAGAAATGATAAAAATGTGAGGAGTTAACAAGATCAAAAGTGTTTTTATTTAAACCAAAAATAAGAGAGGGGTTGAACATGTTCACAGCAAAAGCAAAAGCCAGTGGAAAAGTCATTTAAGCACAACAGAACAGGTAACTGATGAAACAAAAAGAATGAAATAAGAAAAGAAATAACCGAAAAGGAAGAAAAGGAAAACACAAAACAAATTTTCAAAAGCATAAAGCAAAGATTTTAAATCTAAAATTTAAGCCTAAATTATTAGACTGACTCTTAATAATTGTCTCAAGGGTCATATCTGCTGGAGACACAAATGGCAACCCACTCCAGTATTCTTTCCTGGAGAATCCCGAGGACAGAGGAGCCTGGCGGGCTACAGTCCATGGGCCGCAGACTGAGCGCACACATGCCAGGGGTCATAAAATCCACCAAGGCTACTCATGTTTTGCAGCGGCCACAGGCAGAGCAAAGTGACTTACACGCTCTTCAGCTTCAGTCAGCACATTCATGGCTCTCATGTTGACATTTCTTCCCAGTTTCTCCTTCATTTCTTGCAACTTCTGAAGTCTCTCACCAGCTTCTTTTGGGTTGTTAGCTTTGAAATCATAGGTGCTATTGGGTTGCCCAAAGAGGTGTTTTTCTACAGTAATCCAGTCATAGTCTTTCAACATTTTGGATACCTAGCCAAAAGATGATAATAGAATGATATCATTGCTCATAAACCTATATTTAAAAATTAGTTTCTTAAATATTTACTAATTTTTACAAACATTTTTTAGAAAAATCCCACAATGACTCATTTGAAAAAAAAAATGAGACTCATTGTTGATTGTGAACCTATAATAAGTATGAATATTTTTATCTAGAGGATAGGCTAAAAAAAAATAGAAAAAGATATTACTTAAGCATCAAAATAAATGTGAACTCAGAGAAACAGTTAAGTGTATGTGGGTGTGTGTGTGTGTGTAAACATTGCCATTATAATGAGATGAGGCTCCAGATTTTACCAAATTCAATGTATTACTTCAAAAAAACAACTTGTGAAAGTTTAGTCTTATATGAATATTTAAGTCATAGTTACTGTAAAATCATGAAAGCCTAATCGTGATTGGTACCTAATAATTCTTGAAATTATAATCTAAGTAAAACATTATCTTAAATATTGACTCCATCCCCTTGCTACCCTCATTGCCAAGGCACAGTAAAATACTCATGTAATATAACCATTAAGGATTTTTAATTATAGTGCTTAAGAAGACTTTCTTCTACTATAACTGTTCAAAGATTGGTACTGACTGCTGAAAGCTAATCCTTGTCAATCATCCTTATTAATCCCATGAGTACAGTCACACCACCAGACTCCAAAGTAATATGGTCATTTGTAGTCTATCTTTTTTTCCTGCCCATCTGTGAGCGCCATGAACACATTCTGTGGCATGTTGCTCATTCTTGTATCTTTAGTGCCTGGTAAAGTGAAAGTGAAGTCGCTCAGTCATGTCTGACTCTTTGCGACCCCATGGACTGTAGCCTACCAGGCTCCTCTGTCCATGGGATTTTCCAGGCAAGAGTACTGGAGTGGGTTGCCATTTCCTTCTCCAGGGGATCTTCCCGACCCAGGGATCGAACCCAGGTCTCCTGCATTGTAGGCAGATACTTTACCATCTGCACCACCAGGGAAGTCAGTGCCTGGTACAAGTATACAATAAATATTTGATAAACCATGTATTTTAAAGAATACTTGACTTTTTAGCAGTTCTGCTTGCAAGTCGCTCTTTGTACCCTCTTCACTTAACTGTAAATAGAATCCCTTAGCAACCACCAATACTAGTATTGTCAATTATATTTTTAAAAAAACCTAATAACAGTAATATTAGCATTGGTACTAGTTCAGTGAATCCACTAATACTAGGCTACTAGGCAAATGGGAAATCAATACTAATAAAATATTAGGATATTATCATGTGGTCATTAAAAAAATGCTTTTTAAACAAAGTAATGAACCTGAACAGGCACTCATGGCTCTTGCAGAAAAGGGTGGAAGACTGTTTTGTATGTTCTCATCTTTTTGAAATTAAATCTCTTGTACTTTTATGATGCTAAAAAAGATTTAAAAGGCACCAAACTGTTACACACCAGTAAGAAAACATGATGAGTGAATTATTAAAACCACATAAATGAAGCCTCCTAACTAAGCAATGAATTCCTGCAAAACTATGTATTTTCTTTAAAGTACTTAGGTTACTGTGATACATGAAAGAAATTTTAATTAAGAGTGACCAAAAAACTGTGGGATAACTTCAAAGACACTGCCTGGCAAAATGTCAGATTTCAAATGAGACTTCGAACACTGACTATACTAATCCTCATAAGGATATCCTAAACCAACTAAGTCCTTACTTCAGAAGTTCCTTGTGTATACTTCTCTGTGAGTTCCCTAAATTCAATTTGCAATTAGGTAAAGAATATATATTACTACTATTAATACATTAGTAATTAGTTCTATGAACAACTGGGGATTAAAAAAACAGTCATTTCCATGGGAGGCCATTCAATATTTGGCTAAAAACATCTTGGAGATGGGAATAAAGCCCCTGAGATTAAATTTAAAAGTAAAACATTTTTGCCATTTGGTGACTGCTGAGAAGCAGTCATAGTTGTATGCCTCAAAATTGTTACACAGTAGTTCTGCCATTTACAGTTAAGTTCTTCACTGAGCACTTTACCAGAACATTTCAAAAACCCAGAGGCAAAAATGTGATTAAAAATAAAAGTGAACAATACAAACATGCCTTTGCAGCAGCATCTTCAGCTTCCCGTTTATGTTTGCTGATGTTATGGTCCAGTTCCTTAATTTTAAGCTGAGATTCATTGTTTTGCTCCTTGTGTTTTGCTACTTCCGCATATTTAGCTTTAATTATGTTGTCTTGGGCTGTTATCACTTCTTTTTGCTTGGTCACCTCTTCCTGAGCTTTGTTTACTAACTCCTGAAATGAATAATTACAAGATAACATACAGCAAGGTAAGATGGAGACATTTTTTGGTTTACTGAAAGATCATCTAACAGACTTCTAGACAAGATGGCAATGTGTCATCTAACCTTCTACATTTTATATCCCCATGAAAATGACTAACACATTTACAAATAAAACTGGTATTACCACTACGGAAAAAGGGATGTGATGCATTGTTCATGCTGGAAGCAACAAAGTTCCTGTGACACAGTGTAACTGGGATCACCTAGGTGGAGGAGGGGTTACTGGGATTTGCCCTGTACGGTCTCTCAAAAGAGTGGGATTCTGGTGGTGGTTACAAAATAATATGACAGACCCCCAAATGCCATTTATTATGAAGGCAAAGAATGGACGTGGAAGTAAGGTAAGCTGGCATTGGTTCCTTTCCCTTCTATAGCAGTAAGCCATAAGGCCTCTGACAGTGGCAACAAAAGGTCAGGGTGTTTGGTTCTAGCACAGGGGTTAAAACAGAGATATGGAAGAGGAAGAGAAACTTTTTTGAAGAAACATATCTGTGGCACAAAGAAAAACTTCTCACTCTTTTAGTATCATCAGTTTGTCTCTGAAGTGAAAATTACAACTGGGATTTAGTCTACCAACTCTCACCTCCTCCCCATGAAAGTTCTTTGCTAGATCTTAAAGGTCTTTCTGGTAAAGATATGGTCACAAACTCACACAAACATCTGAAAAAAAAGAACCTAGCTCAACTCAGATTTAGGTAGGGAAAAACAAAGAGTAGAACAACTTGCTAAAAGACTGAGGAAGAATAGATATCTTGAAGTGATGATAAGCGTCAGTAAAAATTTAGGAATTTTTTAAGGCATGCTCATTAGAAAACAAGATAATTTTGAGCGATAAACAATACCTGACATTATGGTTAAGTTATTGAACATGACATAAGTAATTTCTTTATAATGTTTATATCATAAAAGGTCCTTTGCAGGAGGAAGTTAAATCTCAGCATTCATCTAAAAAATCCAAAACAAAAGCGCATGACAAAAACATGTTTATGAAGAAGATTCTCTCACACCTAAAGACTGAAGATGGTGTCATAGGTATAACTGTTTCAATCTACAATGGTTAAGAGAAAAACAAGGATCTCTATCACTTCAGATTGAGCCAAAGTTTTTAGTTTTGTTTGAACATAATTAATTTGAAGGCAATTTATCTTCTTAGCTCCCTAAGAGGGCAAACAGAAACAATTTAGAATATAGAGACTAAAAGAACAACATTTACAAACTTAGAGATACATTTTATAGTTTTCCATAGAGAAATAGATATTCTCTTTATCGAAATATGTATATGCTTTTGATTTTATCATTATTTAGATCAAGGAAGAAGTGACTTATTTTACTTCCACATTTCTGTTTAAAAATATGACATCTAATTTAAAAAAAAATTCCACAACGTGATGTCCATGAAAGATGGTAAAAGATATGGAGGAATGAGACAAAAAGGCAAGTCAGAAGGCAGAAAAGAAACTGTAGAAAAGGTAATCAGCAAGACAAAACACAAAGCTGAAAAGCATTTTGAACCCTGATTCAAAAAGATAGTTAAAAAATTGTTCTGCTATTGATTTGATAATGTGTTAAAAAAAAAAAAAACCCTTGAGTTTAACCACAAACAGAAGAGAAAAGAACTACTTTCTAAAACAATGCATACTACAGCAATTAAAACAATCATCTCAAGGAAAAAATGTAACAGGAAATGTAAAAGTAGAGGACAAAAGACAAAAAAACCCACACTTTACTATATCCTAGGTAAATGGATGGAATGCCCCTGTTAGAAGCTGTTACATTTTAGTTAACATGACCTACAAAAAGTACATAACTGCAACAGAACAGAAAACTTAAAAAAAAAAAAAAAAAAGGTGTATCAAAAAACCAAAGGTGGTTATACTTTGTAGGGCATGGTGACAGTAGTTAATAATAACTACTACTATGTATTTCAAAGTTGCTAAGACAGCACATCTTAAAAAGTTCTCATCACAAGAAAAAAACCTGCTATGGTTACCAGACTTATTGGGGTGATCATTTCACAATATATTAAAATGTTGAACCATTATATTGTACACCTGAAACCAATATAAATGTTATGCCAATTATATCTGAGTTTTAAAAAGTATGAGTAGAAATAATGAAACAACAGAATTCAAGGTCAAAATCAAAGAAAGGGTCAAGAGGGTATCCAATATTCATGAGGGAACATTTCTAATATTTGCAGGAAATAGAAATATCTTCACAACATGAAACCATCGTACCCCAAATCCACCCTTCACTGCCTGCTTCTGAGATGGGAACTCTCCCTTGCCGAGTGTAACAACATGAAGCCTCATCAGTAAAGGATGCTTTAGGGACACTGGAGAAGGAAGGGGCTTCACTTCTTGGTTCTGATGTGCTTTTCTCAAAGGCAAGGTTGTCACTTACATGGCATACCCAGCAGCAGTCTTTGCAGCCTATTCACAGGCTGGGCACCTCCCTGTGGCCAGTCCCCCTGGTGTCCCAGAAAGCTGTTTTCCCAGCAGATGTCCTGTGCAGCACTTTGCTCAGCATGGTTTCCCTACTACACCAAACCCCACCACCAGAGGGCCACAATAATGTGTTTTCCAACTACATGTAGTTCTCAGCCTTGCAGGTAGAATGGGGCTCTTTTCCAGATTTGTTCCTTCTGGGGGTGCACTGCTTCAGCTTATAGGTAATGACTGCTCCTGTATCTGCTATTCATTCTTTAGAGTTCATTCATTCTTTAGAGTTTTCTCTACCCCTCAGCAATCCAATCGTACATCATTCCAAATTCCTGTTATAGTTAATAATTTTTATTTAAACTCGGCCTGGTCAAATTACTGGGTGTTTTCGTTTTCCAATAGACCTGGACTAAAACAATTAGTGATATTATTTCAGGACTCTTTCTGATTGGTAATCACCATTTTCCCTCTCATCATGACAGGGGTGAAGAGACTGAGACCTCTGAAGTCAAACATCTTTAAGCCACCATTTCAGAAGCAGACTGACATCTGTATTTCTCTAATGTGGTTAAATCACTCTCACCTCATTTTTAGCCACCTCAGAGGCCATTACTGCAATCTGACCCTCGTAGGATATGATAGCTTCCTTTACAGCTTCAAGCTGTTGTTCATAGGATGCATGCTCTCTCCTGAGCTCCTCCAGCTCCAGGGTGATAGCTTCAACTTCCTATAAAAAACACAGCATCTGGGCATTCAACAGTTACTAACTACTGTGGCTCAGACAGTAAAGCGTCTGCCTACAATGCGGGAGACCCGGGTTAGATCCCTGGGTCGGGAAGTTCCCCTGGAGAAAGAAATGGCAACCCACTCCAGTATTCTTGCCTGGAAAATCCCATGGACAGAGGAGCCCGGTAGGCTACAGTCCATTGGGTCACAATGAGTCGGACATGACTGAGCAACTTCACTTCAGCAAAACTAATAAAATACTCAAGCAAGTAAGGACCATAGCTTACTCAACTACTGAAAACATATAAGCTGCTTCCAAAGAAGAAAAAGGGAAAAGGAATTTATTTTTCTATATTAAAAAATGTACATACAATTTTTATGGGTTCAAAGAACTTTGCATAAACTATTTCATCCTTTTATTCCTATAGGGAAAAATAATACAGAATTCTATATAGCAGATAAATTAGGAGAGGTTAAAAACCTTTTTTAAACAATTATTTAATGACGAAAAAAAAATAGCTTCTCTTCTTTTCCATTATAGCCTTTAGTTCTTTACAAAATGCTTTGTGTAAAGCTAAATATTTAATAGTAGAATCATAAGGTGGGTTTAAAAAGAACTGTGAAGCAAAGTTAGATTTAAGTGAAATTGTATTCAATAGTGAAATTGTATAGAATAGTGATCGAGCATGTAGCCTTCTTTGTAAACAGAAAAACATAGGTTCAAATTCCAGCCTTGAAACTATCCAAAATAGTCTACAACTGAATAGCACTGCAAATATAACATGCTTTGTCATCATTATTCCTTCACAGTGTCTGTTCAAACAGATGATCACCAAACAGAAATGTCAACGGTGATTCTCTGCTAAGACACAGCTTGGCTTACATGATACGAGCTTTGGTCCACTCCTGAATGAAACATTATCAAAATCAAACCTTTATCAAGCAACTTTGTCTCTCACTTTTTGATTTGTGACAAATATCGATGAAGAAGGCCATGTCAACCAATGGTGCTCTACCACCCTTCAGTTCTACACTGATGTTAAAAGATTAATTCTATTAAAAAAAAAAATTACCTGTTGTTTTTCTTTCATTTTTTTGCTAGAAGCATCTGCTTTAGTTCTGGCACAATCTAGTTTTTTCTGTGCATCCTTCAGTTCTTTCTCTCTTTCAGCTTCAGCATTTTTCATTTTATTCTCCAACACCTCATATTTTTCTTCGGCTTTTTTCTGAATTTCTTTGGTGTTTTTTAAGGTCTCCTCACTTTCCTCTGCATTATAAAGCAGGCAAATACAACTAAATGAGATCTTCCAACTAGTAACAGTTACAGAAGAGGGCTTACAAATTCAACTTTTAAGAGAAGAAAAGGTATAGAAAGTTGGAGGCAAGAGTTTAAAAAAAATTAACTGTTCTAACTTTATTCTAGAAATAGTATGTTGAAAAAACAGGTCATACCTTAGAGCCATACTTGAATTATCTAAATTCTGTAAAGAAATTATTTCCAATCACATGAAATTGAGTAACATAAACTTTACCTACAATTTAACTTTTAAAAAGATCACAGACCATTTTATATACCATATGCTTTATAAAACCAGAACTGAGCACATAACTATAGTACTTTTATTTTAGTTATAAGAATACTTTTAATTAACCCCATAAAAAAGCTTAAATTAGTGTTCCTTGCTCACTTATTTTTATTCAAGGAAACTCTTATTAAAGTGGAGAAATATTGTGAGACTATACTTAGGATGAAGCATAGGAAACATATTACCTCTGAATTTACACATTAAAAAAATAAAGTAAGATAGAATGAGCATGTTATGGTCACAATCAACATACACTGTTAAGTGTTAGGACTAGGTACAAACATAACCTTGAAAGCCAAGATTATACAATTTCCTATACTAGTTTTCACTGTAGAATATCATTCTAGAAATCAAAAGAGAAATTTAAAAAATACCCAACACAAAGATAAACAGAAATACAACAAACCAAATGTACATTAGATGTAGCAAAATCAATTCTAGGAGTTAAGTTCATAGCAACAAATGCCGACCTAAAGAAATAAAGAAAAATCTCAAACAACTTTACACCAAAAATCTGTTGTGTTTCTATATACTAAACAGTCCCATTTAGAATTGCATCAAAAAGAAGAAAAAACAAAACCCAAAGTTAGTAGAAGGAAGAAAATAATAAAGATCAGTGTGGAAATAAATGAAATTGAGACTAAAAAGAAATAGAAAAAAGAATCCATGAAATTAAAAGCTGGCTCTTTAAAACCAACAACCTTCCAGCTAGACCTGAGGGGAAAAAAAGAGACTCAAAGTCAGAAATAAAAGATACTACAACTGATACCACAGAAATATAAGGAATCACAAAAGGTAACTATGAAAAATTTCACACCAACAAATCAGACAATCCATAAGAAATAAATCCCTAGAAAAAGACAACCTAACAAGATTAAATCATGATGACATAGAAAATGTGAAAAGACAGTAATATGGAAATTTAATAAGGAATCAAAAACCTCCCAACAAACAAAAGTCCAGTTGAATTAAATCAAACATTTAAAGAGTTAATACCAATCTTTCCTTTTCAAATTCTTCCAAAAATCAGACAAAAAGAAAATTCTTTCAAATGCATTTTGTGAAGCCATCATCATCCTGATATCAAAACCAGACAAGGACACCATAAGCAAAAAAAATCACAGGCTGTCATCCCTGATGAACATAAATGCAAAAATCCTCAACAAAACATCAGCAAACTGAATTCAAGAACACACTGAATCATACACCATGACTAGGTGGGATTTACTCCAGGGATACACTGATGTTTTCAGCTCAGTTCAGTCACTCAGTCGTGTCCGACTCTTTGCGACCCCATGAATCGCAGCACACCAGGCTTCCTTGTCCATCACCATCTCACGGGGTTCACTCAAACTCACGTCCATCGAGTCGGTGATGCCATCCAGCCATCTCATCCTCTGTCGTCCCTTCTCCTCCTGCCCCCAATCCCTCCCAGCATCAGAGTCTTTCCCAATGAGTCAACTCTTCACATGAGGTGGCAAAAGTACTGGAGTTTCAGCTTTAGCATCAATCCTTCCAAAAAAATCCCAGGGCTGGTCTCCTTCAGAATGGACTGGTTGGATCTCCTTGCAGTCCAAGGGACTCTCAAGAGTCTTCTCCAACACCACAGTTCAAAACCATCAATTCTTCGGCACTCAGCCTTCTTCACAGTTACACTCTCACATCCATTCATGACTACTGGAAAAACCATAGCCTTGACTAGACAGACCTTAGTCGGCAAAGTAATGTCTCTGCTTTTGAATATACTATCTAGGTTGGTCAAAACTTTTCTTCCAAGGAGTAAGCATCTTTTAATTTCATGGCTGCAGTCACCATCTGCTGGAGCTCAAAAAAATAAAGTCTGACACTTTCCACCCAATTAGTGAATATGATACACTATATTAACAAACTCAGGATAAAAGTCATGGTCATCTAAACAGCAGAAAAGGCACTTGAGAAAATCCAACATTTATGATAAAAACACAGTAAAGTGAGTATAGAGAGAATAAATAAGGCTATACACATGACAAGCTCACAGCTAACATCATGTTGCTTCCTGCTGCTGCTAAGTCGCTTCAGTCGTGTCCGACTCTGTGCGACCCCATAGATGCAGCCCATCAAGCTCCACCATTCCTGGAATTCTCCAGGTAAAAACACTGGAGTGGGTTTCCATTTTCTTCTCCAACGCATGAAAGTGAAAAGTGAAAGTGAAGTTGCTCAATCGTTTCCGACTCTTTGCGACCCCATGGCCTGCAGTCCATAAGGCTGCTCCATCCATGGGACTTTCCAGGCAAGAGTACTGGAGTGGGTTGCCATTGCCTTTTCCAAATAACATCATCAGTTCAGTTCAGTTGCTCAGCTGTGTCTGACTCTGCGACCCCATGAATCGCAGCACGCCAGGCCTCCCTGTCCATCACCAACTCCCGGAGTTCACTCAAACTCATGTCCATTGAGTCGGTGATGCCATCCAGCCATCTCATCCTCTGTCGTCCCCTTCTCCTCCTGCCCCCAGTCCCTCCCAGTATCAGTCTTTTCCAATGAGTCAACTCTTCGCATGAGGTGGCCAAAGTACTAGAGTTCAGCTTTAGCATCATTCCTTCCAAAGAAATCCCAGGGCTGATCTTCTTCAGAATGGACTGGTTGGATCTCCTTGCAGTCGAAGGGACTCTCAAGAGTCTTCTCTAACACCACAGTTCAAAAGCATCAATTCTTCGGCACTCAGCTTTCTTCACAGTCCAACTCTCACATTCATATATGACTACTGGAAAAACCATAGCCTTGACTAGATGGACCTTAGTCAACAAAGTAATGTCTCTGCTTTTCAATATGCTATCTAGGTTGGTCATAACGTTCCTTCCAAGGAGTAAGCGTCTTTTAATTTCATGGCTGCAATCACCATCTGCAGTGATTTTGGAGCCCCCAAAAATAAAGTCTGACACTGTTTCCACTGTTTCCCCATCTATTTCCCATGAAGTGATGGGGCTGGATGCCATGATCTTTGTTTTCTGAATGTTGAGCTTTAAGCCAACTTTTTCACTCTCCTCTTTCACTTTCATCAAGAGGCTCTTTAGTTCCTCTTCACTTTCTGCCATAAGGGTGGTGTCATCTGCATATCTGAGGTTATTGGTATTTCTCCCGGCAATCTTGATTCCAGCTTGTGCTTCTTCCAGCCCAGTGTTTCTGATACTCAATGGTAAAAAGCTGAAAGCATTTCCTCTAAGACTAAAAAAAAAGATAAGAATGCCACACCACTTTTATTTAACAAAGTGTTGGAAGTGCTACAGCAACAGGGAAAGGAAAAGAAGGGCATCCTAACAGGAAAGAATGAAGTAAAACTGTCATTGTTTGTAGATGACAAAACAGAAAACCCTATTATAAATAGAAAACTGTAAAGACTCCATCAAAAAGATGTTAGAAATAATAAGCAAGTCAACAAAGCTGCAGAATACAAAATCAATTACAAGTATCTGTTGTTTCTATACAGAAAACAATCCCATTCATGACTGTATCAAAAAGAAAATACCTAAGAATAAATTTAACCAAGGAGGTGAAAGATATGTACACTGAAAACTATGAAACACTGATGAAAGAAACTGAAGACAGAAATAAATGGTAAAATATTCTCTGTTCACAGATTGGAAGGATATTGTTAAAATGTCCATATTACCCAATGCAAGCTACAGATTCAAGTCAGATCCTATCAAACTTTCAATGTCCTATTTCATAGGAATAGAATGAACAATCTGAAAATCTGTATGGAACGACAAAAGACCCTGAACAGCCAAAGCAATCTTGAAAAAGAACAACAAAACTGGAGGCACTATATTCCCTGACTTCAAACTATATTACCAAGCTAGAGTAATTAAAGCAGTAGAGTAGTGGCATAAAAACAGACACAAGGATCAATGGAACTACTGAATAAAAGAACCCCAAAACAAAGCCCATGCACACATGATCAATTAATTTATGACAAAGGAGTCAAGAATATGTTATGGGAAAAGACAGTCTCTTCAGTAAATGTTGCAAGGAACCTGGACAGTCACTTACAAAAGAATGAAACCAGACCACTTTCTAACACCACATACAAAAGTTAAGTCAAAATGGATTAAAGACTTGAAGGTAAAACCTGAAATCATGAAACTCCTAGAAGAAAACAGGTGGTAAGCTCCATAACATAGGTGTTGATGATCTTTCGAATTTGACACCAAAAGCAGAAGTGAACAAGGGGGACTACATCCAACCAAAAAGCTCCTGCACAGCAAAGCAAATCATCAACAGAGCTAAAAGGCAACCTACTGAATAGGAGAAAACATTTGTAAATCATCTATCTGATAAGGGGTTAATATCAAAACCATATTAAGAACTCATATGATTCAACAGGAAAGAAAACTGATCAAATCAAAAAATAGAGGACCTGAATACACATTTTCCACAGAAGATGTACAAACGGCTGAGAGGTAAATGAAAAGATACTCAATATTAATCATAAGGGAAATTGAAATCAAAACCACAAAGAGCGATCACCTCAACTGTTACACTGGCTATCAAAAGACAGGTGGTGTTCACTGCTTCATTATTTACAACATGGAAACAACCTGAGTCCACTAATGGATGAATAGATAAAGAAACTGTGGCATAAACATACCACAGCATACTATTCAACCATAAAAAAAGAAGGAAATCCTACCATTTGCAATAACATGGATGGACTTTGAGGGCATTACATAAAGTGAAATAAGTCAAAGAAAGATAAATACCATATGATCTCACTTATATGTGGAATCTTAAATATCTTAGGTCACAGAGGGATGGGAGAGTGGGTGGGCTGCCATCTATGGGGTCGCATAGAGTCAGACACGAATGAAGTGACTTAGCAGTTAGCAGCAGCAGCAGCAAAGGCAGGGGGTGGGGAAGGTGAATGAAGTGAATACATTTTTAATTTTATAAAAGAGAAGAAAAGAATAAAAATATTAGTGGGGGAAAATAGGCCTGTGAATAGTCCTAAGGAATAAAAGAAATTTAAAACTGCCAAATACAATTAAATTCTGATTAAAGGTGTTAAGATAGGTTCTTAAAATTAGGGACAGAGATAGTTATACACATATAACAAAAATACTATAAACATAAACAAAACCAAAAGACAAGCATATAACACAAAAGGTATTTATAATGTGGCACATGAGAACAATAAAAACAAGCTATGAGCAATCCAACAAAAAAGCGCAAATTAACAGAAAATTATTACATATAATTAAAACATACAATAAACATGAGAGCTTCAAATACCTAAAGTATGGTTATCATTTGAAACAGATTAGCACAAAATGTTTTAACTTACCAATGATTTTTTTAAGAGCATCTAATTCTTCCTGTTGCTTGTGATACGAGCTTTGCTGAAGCTTGGTTTGTAATAAATCTACCTCCTCAGCTTTCATCTCCCACTGCTGTTTTAGGTGGCGATACCTTAAAGAAGATAAGTTTATAATAAATGACAATTTTTCTGATGTTTGAGACATGCATTTAAACAGCTCTTACCTAAAACAAACTCATACAACATAATGTAAGATGCCACTTTACAAGACTCATTTTGATGACTTCCACACTTCTGAAACATCAATTAAACTCAAGTTTGACTTGGTTACTGAAGGTATTCTAAATGACCAAGACCAACAGTAACTATCCACAGAAATATTCTTAATTTTAGAAAATACTAATAATCTTTGAATAAATAAGTTACCTTAAAAATAACCCTTCTCACTGATCCTTATCTAAAAGAAAAACTCCATAACAGCCTCCATCACAAAAATAGAATATAAAACAATTATATAAAATTTCAAAAGTTTGGTTAGCTTAGTCCCCAGTTTCAAATGTTTTAAAAAATAATAACACTGCCTCCATTTTGTAAGGAGACTGGTGGTTCAAAATGACATAGTACTAAACTTAAACATTCACCAAGCACGTATTTTTTGTAGATCCTTTAATTGTCCCCCAGTTCTGGCAGCTTCAAATTATGGCTTTGGAAGGTATTTTGCTAATTCAGCTGAAGTGAAATTTTAAATTATAGTAAATTCAGAGGTTGCTTGTAACTAGAAAATCACGAGGTTTGAGGGCAAAAAACAAGCAACTTATAAATACTCCGTTGAGTATTCTTGTCTGAGATTGCTTGACAGCAATTAAAAAGCCATAATTTTAACTCAGAGTCATTTTTCAACTCATTTAAAAATGTAAAGAAAGTTTTTAAAAAAGGCAAGCTATTTTCCTGATATGGTCTATGAAAGAATGGCTTTAGGTGACCCTTCCACTTTCATTTTTCAAAATCTTTTCTTCCTGGACCTCAGGGCCACAATTAGTCTACAAAACAACTCTGTAGAATAAACAACCTAGTACTGCTCAACAAACAGTTCCAAGCCAAATGTGACTACAATTGAGTTTGTAATTCATTCCCTTGACAGAGCTTCCACATTTCAGAAACATCTTTTTATCTCTTTCTCACAGAAAGTTCTTTCATTTTATGATTAATGTCATACGTCCATGAAGGTAAAAGGTAGGCTTTACATGTATATGTTTGAAAGTGGGCATTTATGATACAATTTACATCTGGGAATGGCCACTTTGACTTACTGTAAACAATCTTTTCCATATATATATTGTGTCCCAAAAAAGTCTTAGTACTATTCTAAGCTTTGATAATTTCAGAAGATAAATGCCAAAAGTTTACCCCTCAAAAAAAATTTAAGTTTTTATCTTTTATTTTCTCTTACCTTTATTCAGTATTGTGAATTCTAAATAAAATGTTTATCTCATCTCCCACTTGCCATCTTCAGAGGGATTAGAAAAAAATTACGATTAAACTCTCAAATACTGTACTTTGTTAAGTTTGTGGCATTTATACTCCTGAAGTTTTTAAAGACTCTTCTGGATAACCACATAATGAGTTCACTCAACATCATTCAGGTGTTTATTCAAAAGTCATCTTCTCAGTAAGGCTTTCCCTGCCCACTCCATATAAACTTTCAACACTTTCCTATTTTATATTTTTATTCTTAGAATTTAGATTATCTAACATACCTTTTACCAATTTAACTTTTTATATTGGCTGTTGCCCCAACTTCACATATGGAAATAAGATAAAGGAAGAAATTTATCTATTTGATTCACTGCTATATTCCCAGTTCTTTGAAGAGTACTTGGCACATGAGACACTCGATAGTAAATAATGTTAGGAGACAAAAAGGGTTACATTGAATAGCATGACCCCAATTATGAAAAAAAATGTGGCATACATATATTTCATCATACATAAATATGTAACATACACAAACAGAAGTAATGTTGAACAGTACACACACATAACTATATCCACACCCACAAAGAAAGAACACTGGAAGTAAACACTTTAATTTTAGCAGTGACTTTTGACATAAACTTGTTTAACTTCTCCACAGGCAACCTAGCTATTTTCAACATGTATAGGACAGCCATAAGGCTGCAAAACTTAGTGCAGACACCCAATCAATGCTGCAGTATATTACATCATTTCAAATCAAGGACTCAAGTGTCCTCTGGCATCAACCTTCAAAGCATCTGTGTGTTTCCCCACTAATCCCCACAGAATGTTAACAGAGTATATATCTCAGTAGAAAAACAGGAATATTTGGTTGATTTTTCTTTCTTCTTTTTAATTAACTTTCCATAATTTTGTAAAACAAAGACATCACTTATATTAAAAAATATATATAACTGATAAGTTATCAATTCACAACTTATTCAATACTAAGGTTATTATTTATTTTTAAAAAATTTTAATAACAGCTTAATCCAACCAAAGTCTTACTTTTCAGCAGTGTTTTTAAGATTGGCTAATTCCTCTTCTAGAGCCTGTAGCTCATTCTCCTTGGTTCTGAGCTCATCTTGAACATCTTTGAGTTCTTGAAACTTCATTAAAATGGAAGTTGCCTGGGATCGAGCACCTGACAGAGGCAAATTGAAACAGGCCTTGGACACTGAGTTGCTATATATTTAGGAAACAATACAGTTTTGTAAGAGATTTACACTTGAAATAATTCAACAGCCAATCTTTAGTGGTTTATGAAGCTACAGAATCCATTTTATCACTTGAATCTTAGGGCATACATATATGATAACAAATACTCTATATGTGGTGGATTATTTATTCAGAATCATCATTGCCTTTGCTCACTGGGTGGATCCCTCTCAGAACCACTTTTTGCTCTACTAAGATCAGGCTTAGCCATGTGCTTTGCTCTAGCCGATGAGGTGGGAAATCTGCCTCTTCTGAGAGTAAGCTTTAAGAGGGAGCACATCATTTACCATGTGTTTTCCCTTTCCCATGTGTAAAGTATGTTCAAAAAAAGGATTTATTTTCCAGTCAGCCTAAATCCCATAATGAGAATAACATGGAGCAGAGACAAGTAACATGATGTAGCATAATTATAGAATAAACCTGTAAGCCACTGAGATTTGGGAGCTGTTTATTACCATATCGTAATGTGGTCTAAACTTGACACAGCACAGTAAACTGGTTTCACCTTACATGCATTATAACTGTCTGGCAGTAACAGGCTGAGGTTTTAAGCTGTCAAGAAAACTCTAGGTTTGATGGAAGAAAGGAAGGTCAATCAACAATGCTATTATGAACACTTTGCTTATATGACATGGGGTTACATATCTGCCATCACTTAAGGGGGGATTTCAAGAACATATAATTCAGTGAAATCTAAAATGTTCCTTCTAATCTAGATATTTTAAAATACTTGGTCTCTATCTTCCAACTGTAAAATACTAGTTATTGTGTACTCTGAGGAACTTGATCATGAAACTCATTATATTGGCTACTGTTTTCTTGGACTAGAAAGAAATTAAGATACTTCATAACTCAAGAGGCATCCAAGTCTCTTGGTTTGGTTAAAAGCACAAACTGTGAAATCAGGCTACCTCTTTAAACTCTGACCCCTGGCTCTGCCACTTATCAGCAAATTCTTAACTGTTCTATGCTTTAGTTTCTACAAACATATAATGGAAAAGATAGTTATGTCTACTTCAAGGTTGCTATAAAGATTAAATGAACTAATTAAAGTCCTTAGCATAGGGCTTTATAGAATGATAGAAATGTTCCATATCTGCACTATCTAATTACCCACTAACCACTGTGGTTTCTGAGCCCTTGAAATATGCCTAGTGCAATTAAGTAAATTATTCTATTTAATTTTAATTACCTTATTTAAATGGAAAGTCACATGTGGCTAGTAGCTACTGTACTGGACATACAGGCTTACAACACTGCCTAGTACACAGTAAGTACTGTTCAGTATTTGTTAGTTTATCACATGGTCACTTGACATGGATATGGAAACAGTGTCACAAATATTAGGACAGGAAATACATGGTCACTACTTAAGAATTCCTTTCTTAAGGCACCATCTCAGGGCAGATTTAAAGTTTTGCTTTACTTTTGACAGGAGCAGTAGCATATACACATATTAGAAGTGAACATGTTTCCTAAAGGAAAACTGGGTGGTCAAGTTACAATTGCACTGAATAAAAATACTTTGTTTCCCAGTGACTAGAATATCTGGCAAAAAAGAGAAAACAAGAATAGGTGAGCAAGAAAAGCTATAGTACTGATTATTAGACTATGAGTTCCATCTGGATGATGACAGTGTATAATTTCTCAATTAATAATAAGTAAACTGTCACAAATGAAAACTCAATCCTTTAGGAATAAAACACTGAATTATTCCAACCCCAATAATTCCTATTAAAAAAAAAGTCCCCATCCTATTTAGAACAAAGGAATTAGGAGGAAAAAATGATATAAATCCTACCTCCACTCAATGTCCCATGAGGATCAAAGACATCACCTCCTAGAGTTACAGTTCTAGTCATTATCCTTTTATCAAAAGCTACTTTTTTTGCATTATCCATATTGTCACAAACAAATGTCATTCCGAAGACAAATTCCATTGCTTTCTGAAGTTCTGGTTTGTATTCAACCAGGGAAAGAGCCACATGAACATTATTAGGGCCAACCTGTGAAAAAACATATATGTCATATGTCATAATACATATTACTCCTTTCCTTTCAAATACTATTTTATAAAATACTAATAATGCCCACAACTGTTAGTATAAATACTAACAGTAACTTAATACACATACCCAGCACTACAACTCTTTTTGAATTTTCTAAAATGCTATAGAAAACTCACTTTTAGAAAAAAAACAATTCAAGTTTAAGCACTGAAAAATCTAAGTAAAACATTTAGCTAAAATACCAGTCATGAGTTTCAATCAAGTAGAAGCCCCTATCAAGTTTCTAAATTCAAAGTGGATTATTTGTGAACACACTTTCTTAAAGTACAACTTCTAGATCAACACAGTTACACAATTACATGTTTTACTTCAACTATCAACTTGGTTGTCCCAAAGTGAATACTTTTCCACTCAAATAAAACATGCTAGAGCAACTACCTTCCAGTTATAGAAACGAAAACAGTAATTGGGAGTAAAAAAGTAACTTAAAAAATCTCTTAATCTTTTATTTTGATCCAACTGTCTTTTCTCACCCTTTGTTTATAATGTCTACGTCAGCCTATTTTTAAAACAACCTAATATGGCATCACCGACTCGATGGACGTGAGTTTGAGTGAACTCTGGGAGTTGGTGATGGACAGGGAGGCCTGGCGTGCTACAATTCATGGGGTCGCAAAGAGTCAGACATGACTGAGCAACTGAACTGAACTGAACTGAACTGAATATACTTTACAGAGTGCAGCAGTAGCAGAAATCATAATGAAGGCAGCTCTCTGCAACATATGTTCAGCAATGTCCTCTGACACAGCAGTTACCATTCAGTGTGTGTGGCTAAGGGATCTGGGTAAAAGTACTTTTGTTGTTACTTAAAACCCCAACTTACTTCTAACACTGGAACTTGACCCCAGATGAGAATAACTTCCTTCTAGACTCAGGTGATTTTTCAAAGTAAAAGAAGTACTAACCAAAATTACCACCTATTTACTCTATACTCATCTTTCTTCTGACAGTAAACAATTTCCATTGAAGGCTTCTCAATTTCAGAAATTTACTGAATATGCTTCTCAATTTCAGAAATTTACTGAATATCCATTTATTATCTTAATTACACATGCAGTTTCAGGTTTCACATAATTGTTTTTTCAACTTATGAACTTAGAATACCTGCTCAAATACTGATATCACTACTGAAAGTTAAAACTGGTTTCACGTTCTTACCAAATATTATACAACCACAGTAGCCTTTTAAATATATTTCCTTGCACTCATCTATTCACTAGAAACCATACTACTTTAGATCTAGCCCAGCAGCTGACTGCATATCCTTGCTACCTGCTTTGTATGTTCACAGGTTGGTGGGCAATCTAGAAAAACTCTAGTAGAGAAGCATCTCTGCAAGACTGACAGATTATGGTTCCATAACAGTTATCACCATAGCTGGTTTAAGTGTGCCTGGAATGAAAAAACACCCTGCAGAATCCATATATCCCTCTATAAGTTCTATAATTCTCATTAATCAGAAATCAAAAGTTTAATATTTAATGTGAAAATGAGTCACTCAGTCATGTCCAACTCTTTGCAACTCCATGGATACAGTCCATGGAATTCTCCAGGCCAGAAAACTGAAGTGGGTAGCTATTCCCTTCTCCAAGCGATCTTCCCAACCCAGGGATGGAACCCAGGTCTCCTGCATTGCAGGTGATTCTTTACCAGTTGAGCCACAAGCCCTAGTGATGAAAGAGAAAAACCTACAACGAAGAGATTACTCTACACAGAAGGATCTCATTCAGCTTCAACAGAGAAATCAAAAGCTTTACAGACAAGCAAATGCTTATTTATAAAACAGACTCACAGATTTCAAAAATCATATTTATGGCTTCCACAGGGAAAATGTAGGGGAAGTAATAAATTAGGAGATTGGAGTTAACATTTACACACTACTATAAATAAAACAGTGGAGAAGGAAATGGCAACCCACTCCAGTATTCTTGCCTGGAGAATCTCATGGACGGAGGAGCCTGGTGGGCTATAGTCCACGGGGTTGCAAACAGTCAGATATGACTGAGCAAATCCTCAGTATAAATAAAACAGATAACCAACAAGGACCTACTACTGTATAGCACAGGGAACTCTACTGCCCAGATGGCGCTCGTGGTAAAGAATCAACCTGCCAGTGCAGAAGGCATAAGAGAGGAAGCTTCCACTCCTGGGTCAGGAAGATCCTGGAGGAGGCCATGGCAACCCACTCCAGTATTCTTGCCTGGAGAATCCCAGGGACAGAGAAGCCTAGCAGGCTACAGTCCATAGGGTCACAAAGAGTCGGACATGATTAAAGTGACTTAACACACACAACACGCAAAAATAAAACAGAGAACAAGGACCTACTGTACAGCACAAGGAACTCTACTCAATATTCTATAATAATCTATATGGGAAAAAAAGTATGAAAAATAATGGATATACACATGTATGTATAATTGAATCATTTAGCAGTATATCCAAAACACATTTAAACCAACTATAGTCCAATAAAAATCTTTTAAAGAAGACATTCTAAAATATCAAAGGGAATTTTAGTCTTCCAACATTTCTGTTCTCTTTCCATCTAATTTCACAAAAGCTGATTTTATTCTCTTGGTATCTTAACTTTTTAAAGCACAGTAACAATAAAATTGTGTGGTCTGATATATGATTGAAATCCCAATTTACTTCAGAGGACAGTTAAAAAAAAAAACAACAGTAAGATGCAGACAAAGCATATAAAAAAGACTTACCAGATTCTGAGCAATCCTCAGAGTTTCTGGAGCAATACATCTGGATGAAATTTTATTGAGTGGAATTATAGTGTATCGACGCTTCAATTCCCCCTTTTCTAGTAGCTTTTTCCCAGTAACCTAAAACATTGTGCAATTAGAAATGAAAAAAATATTAATGACAACAAAAAACATTTAAATGGAAACAGTACAAGTTTAGGAATTTATAAATATGCTGAGTGCCTACTATCCCGAACAATCAAAATTCTAAGATGGATATGTGCATTCTGGACTCTGGAGTTAGCATACGACTTCCTCTGGAATAATGTTAATAAAATGTAAAAAATCATTAACTCTATCGTTTTACCCTGTAAAGATAAACATTTAGCCTTAAGTGAAAGTCGTTCAGTCATGTCCAACTCTTTGCGACTCCATGGACTATATACAGGCCATGGAATTCTCCAGACCAGGATACTGGAGTGAGTAGCCGTTCCCTTCTCCAGAGAATCTTCCCAACCCAAGGATCAAACCCAGGTCTCCCACATTGCAGGCAGATTCTTTACCAGCTGAGTCATCAGGGAAGCCCAACATTTAGCCTTAGAAAAAGTTTAAAACATCAATAAAGTACCCAATTCTTCTAAGAGCACATGATTTTTCAAGCTAGCAGCTATTATAGTTTTAACAGCAATTATATATTTTTTAAATTAAAATCAGTTTACCTCTGTGTCTACTACAACATTGTAGAGTCGGTCTCCGGCCACTAATTCTAAAGCAGTGGTTGCAGAAGTATCTTTTACACTGATCAGTGAAGCTACAAGTCCTTTCACACAATTTCTATTCCAGTTCTTCTCTGGATCCCTAAAACAGAAAAGTGGACAAAAATTAATCTTAGACAAGAAAATAGAAAAAGTTGTATTTTACCAGTCAAGAGCTCTTTCTGACAATACATTAAATGGAAAGCACAATAATCAGCAGTTTTAACAAAATTAAAAGATTTCAAATGTCTTGTGATTGTCCAGCTACAGACACACCTTTTACTGTGTTTCACAAATATTTATGTTTTCCGTTGTCACTTTGTTTTTTACAAATTGAAGTTCTGTTGCATTGTCAGCTGATAAGTCTTTTTAGTAATGAAGCTTTTATAAATTAACGTACCCTGGTTTTTTAAACTATGTATACAGTATGCTAATTTATCCTTAATAGACTATAGTTTTAAAATCAAAAGATCTTTCAGTAAACATAATGTTTTGAAGGTAACAAAAATAACTTTAATGTTCTAATCTTTGTAATACATATATTAAGTATTTCAAGAAAAAAACCATATAGCATTAATAAAACAAACTGTAAAATGTTAACACAGCTATTTAACATTAATGATAAAAATAAATTAAAGAAACTTTTTGGACTAAGATTAAATTCCCCTTGTTTTGGTTTTGAGATGAGTGGCATTAGTAACCTTAAATTTCACAAGAATTTCCTGTCTACAGATCTGAAACATTCAATAAAGATTTAAGGAAAAAAGAAAAAACAATTAAGGAAAAGCAGCTTACGGTATCTTTTATACAAAAATATATCCTAGTTACTACCATGTTCAATTTCAAGATTCAACTCTTACCTATAGGCAAATCGAAGATTGGGAAATCTGGCCAGGAGAGCTTCTTCTGTTTCTTTTAGTCTACTGATATCACGAGATAGCTGCCTGCGCCTTTCCAGAAGGCTTTCCTCCTTGTTTTCTGAACAGTAAGCCATAAGTAAATTGAAACCATGTTTTAAAAACTCAAATATTCTACTTTTTTAAGGAAAATATTAGTAATCTCTATTTCCAAAGCATTTCTAAAAGCAAAATGCAAATTCCTGATAAATATTAAAGAAAAGCATACTTAACTTTTGAATTTCTATTAAGTGTCAAGTAGACATATTTTCAACACATAAAACCATTTTCATCCTTTCAATTCAAAGGATTGTTTTATGCTTTGATATTTTTCTGATTATAGTATAAATAATTTTTATACTATTCCCATTAACATTAATGAGGTAAAAAAAAATTTCCTACTTGCTATTTCCTTTAAGTTTCTATTAATAATCACTACTTCCTAATGATTTAACATGTCTTTAAAGGCAAACCTTCATAATTTAGCCTTTTCATTTCAGTTTCAAGTTTTTCTTTAAGTTTTTTCACAGCTTCTAATGCTTCTTGATCTTTCCTATAGCCATTATCCATCTTCTTAATTTCTGTCTGTTTAGTCTTTAATTCTTGTTGGGCATGTTTCAACTTCATCTGAGCCTGTAACAGAAAAACATAAAACAGGCTATACGAGGCAGATAGTGCTAGTGATAAAATGGCCACAGATTTAGATTGTTTTAAGAGACATCAGCCTTGAAAATTTAACTGACTACTTGGATCACTATATCAACAGGTCAATCATTTCCCAATGTATTCTCCTCAAAATACTACTCAGAATATAAATGAATATATGCTCAAATATTAAATATCTTATAATTTAAGTCTATATTTTTAACATTTATAAAACTAACATCAATGAGCTCAAAGATTAATATCAAAGAACTGTCATTAGTTGATGACACCACACTTATGGCAGAAAGTGAAGAGGAACTAAAAAGCCTCTTGATGAAAGTGAAAGAGGAGAGTGAAAAAGTTGGCTTAAAGCTCTACATTCAGAAAACGAAAATCATGGCATCTGGTTCCATCACTTCGTGGGAAATAGATGGGGAAACAGTGTCAGACTTTATTTTTGGGGGCTCCAAAATCACTGCAGATGGTGATTACAGCCATGAAATTAAAAGACACTTACTCTTTGGAAGAAAAGTTATGTCCAACATAGATAGCATATTCAAAAGCAGAGACGTTACTTTGCCAACAAAGGTCCATCTAATCAAGGCTATGGTTTTTCCAGTGGTCATGTATGGATGTGAGAGTTGGACTGTGAAGAAAGCTGAGCGCTGAAGAATTGATGCTTTTGAACTGTGGTGTTGGAGAAGACTCTTAAGAGTTCCGTGGACTGCAAGGAGATCCAACCAGTCCATTTTAAAGGAGATCAGTCCTGGGTGTTCTTTGGAGGGAGTAATGCTGAAGCTGAAACTCCAGTACTTTGGCCACCTCATGTGAAGAGGTGACTCACTAGAAAAGACTCTGATGCTGGGAGGGATTGAGGGCAGGAGGAGAAGGGGACAACAGAGGATGAGATGGCTGGATGGCATCACTGACTTGATGGACATGAGTCTGCGTGAACTCCGGGAGTTGGTAATGGACAGGGAGGCCTGGTGTGCTGCAGTTCATGGGGTCACAAAGAGTAGGACACGACTGAGCGACTGAACTGAACTGATCAAATTAAAAACAAAATAGAAAGGTAGAAATCACTTCCTTCTTTTTCACTTAGGTATGCATATTTGCACTTACATATATGCTGTCCAACTGTGCACCTAACTGTATTGATGAGGAATAAAAGTATACAGGAAGAAGATGTTAAATTGACAGAAAAATGTATATGCTGTAAGTCTGACACTGAAATGCTATAGTTTTAAGTGTTGCAGGCATATAAATGAAGATGATGTTTTTATTTTTCTATTAAAGCTTAAAACTTCAACTTTATAATGTCAATAAAATACCAAAAAGATGAAAACAAATATGCTAACCTCAAGTATTCCATACAATGCTGAAAACAGAACATTTATTGCACTTAAAATTTCAATTAATCTATAAAGGTATTTTATGCTTTATGGCATCTTACACCGACATTGCCAATAGGTAGTGATCAGTATATTTGAATTTCATTGTTTTAGGTGCTAAGCAGCAGCAGAATGTAATAGTTGATAGTTATCTGAATATTTTCAACATTTTGTTTAACAACTGCCAAAGCACAGTGTGAAGGAGCTTCACAAAAAATAAAATAATAATAAAGAAATAAAAACTGCATTCACATAGTTCTTATTGTCTATACTTACCTGTTTGGCTTCTGTCTGAGTTTTACTTATGTCATTTTTACAGGCCATCATCTGACCAGCAAGAGTTGCTTCTGCTCCATCTTCATTACTGGACAGACCAGCAGAAACAGCATTAAAGTGCTGCTGTGCAATGGCCAAAGCTTCAGCATCTTTATTACTTGCTTCTTGAAGGGCACTTAGTCCATCTGTTATTTTTTTAACCTCTTTTTCCTTTGCTGCTAAAGTTTTAGAATCCTTTAGGAAGAGTTTGAAATTGGAAAGTATCATATTTTAGAAAAACACTGAAACATATATACCTTTAATGTCATCAAATTTCATACCAATTTGAAGTGAACATGGTAATTTAACCATAATTTTAAATATTTTATTCCCATTTTGAAATTTCTCAATTTTTATGATAAATGTACCTCTTATCCTAAAATACCTTCATTCCATGTTATAGTCAAATCTGAGAGAGAATGAGTTAAAATATTATTGCAAATTTAAACAAACCACTTGAAACAACTAAAAAATCACATTCTAGAACTATAATATTGAAATAATATCCACTCTACCCCAAGCATAAAAGAAATTTCAGGATTAAGAGCATGTATATGAAAATGCTTTTATAAACTATTAAAGGCCATAAAATTTAAGTATTAAATTATTATGGAACAGCTTCCCTGGTGGTTCATACAGTAAGTAAAGAATCTGCCTGCAATGCAGGAGACCCTGGTTTGATCCCTGGGTTGGGAAGATCCCCTGGAGAAGGGAATGATAACCCACTCCAGTCTTCTTGCCTGTAGAATTCCATGGACAGAAGAGCCTAGCAGGCTACAGTCCATCGGATCACAAAGGGTTGGAACGACTGAAAGACTAACACTCGCACTTAAATTCTAATAACCAGATATCTAATCCTATACAAGATACCTGCACCAAAAGAAAAAAAAAAAAAATCTCATATTTACATTAAAGTGATCAGAAATTTGGCTCACTTAATTCATGATTCACTGGGTATTTCTTAGATATTTACCATGTACCAGGCATTATTCTAGACATTAAAGACACAGGGTCCTCAGGGAGCCTACATTTCTAAGGTGGAAGACATAGTAAACAAATAAAGCAAAAAAGGATGGAACTACAATTTTAAGAGTAATGAGAAAAGGCCTTTTTGTGACGACATTTTGAGCAGAAACTTAAATGAAACAAAAGGTGTGACCATGCAAATACTAGGGGGATGGTACACTTGCCAAGCTCTGAGGAATATGCTTGGGTATTGGAGGAACTGCGGCTGGAACACAGTGAGCAAGTAAAAAAAAAGGCAGCTAATGAGGATACTACTGAGTACCTTCCTGGGAGGTGATGGCATGAACCACATGAGGAGTGAAAGAGGTTTGAAAAGTGGCTGTATTCTGGATATACACATATGTCTGGATATTCTGGATATACTTTTAAAATCAACAAAATCTGTTGATGAATTAGATACCACAGGGTTGGGAGACAGAGGAAAATTCAGGACTCCAGGTTCTGGAGTGAACAGCAGCATTACTTACATGAGGAAAATTCAGTAGCTCAGGCAGAGGAAAATTTAAGAGTTCTATTTTGGATATGTTAAGTTTTAAGTTTTTTAAAGTCATCCATATAAAAATGTCAATTAAATAGCTGGACAAATGAGTCCTTCAAAGAAGGAGTCAAGGTTAATTATAGGTTTGAAAGGCATCAACATGTAGATGGTACTGAGGGGTACAGGGCTGGATGGGATCACTGAAGAAATGAGTATATATAAAGAAGTCTGACCATTAGCCCTGGTGCATGCTAAAATATGTATTTTGATTTGCATTTCTAACTTGGATTCAAAGTTCATATTTTCAACTATCAAATCAATATCCTTACTTAGATGTCTAACTATCTCCTCAAGCCTATTATTCGCCATTCAACAAATGGTAACCATATTTCAAACTGTCAACAACGGAACTCCGGAGTTATCCTTCAGTCCTTTTTCATATTCAAACACCAATCTGCTGGGCATTATTTATAGTAGCAAAGACATGGAAGCAACCTAAATGTCCATCGACAGATGAACCAATAAAGATGTTACATACACACACTGGAATATTACTCAGACATTAAAAAGAATGAAAAATTGCTACTGGATTAATGGATACCAAGGACCTAGAGGTTATCAAACTGAGTGAAGTCAGTCAGAAAGAGAAAGTCAAACATCATGATATCACTTATACGTGGAACCTAAAATATGATACAAATGAACTTATCTACAAAATAGAAAGACTCACAGACACAGAGAATAGACTTGTTTTCAAGGGGAAGAGTGGGAAGGGGAGGGAAGGACTGGGAGTTTGGGATTAGCAGGTGCAAACTGTTATGTATGGGATGGATAAACAATAAGGTCTTACTGTATGACAAAGGGAACTACATTCAATATCCTGTGATAAGCCATAATGGAAAAGAAAATAAAAAAAAGAAAATACATGTATAACTGAGTCACTCTGCTGTACAGCAGAAAACAACATTCTAAATCAATGAACTATACTTTAATTAAAAAAAAAATCTGCGTGGTATATCTGTTGGCCTACCCTTAGAGTACACATAAAATCCCACTTCTCTAATATTCCACCTTCTACTGCATCTATCCAAGGACTATCACCTGCACTACCAATTACTACCTAGTTTCTCTACTTCTTCCCTTTAATTTATCCTCAAAACAGCAAGAATAGTACTACCAAAATATTGAAATGTCACCGTTGTGCTCAACCAACTCCAGCAGCTTCCTATGCCACTCAGAATAAAGGGCAAAGTCCTTCATGTATTTTGCAAAATCACATGTGATCCTACACCCCATCTCTACTACTCAGTGGTAACCAGCTTTACATCTCTCTGCTTTCCTAATACCTTAGGCACTTTGGGGCAGCTGCTGCTCTTTTGTCTGGAACATCTCCCCCCAGAGCCTCCCAATCTATCTACATCCTTCTCTGATCACTTTCAGGTATCTAATGAAATACAAGCCTCCCAATGAGACCTTTAATGTTTACCCAGTTTAAAATTCCAGACTGCACCTCTCTGCTCAATACTAACCCTATCCACTGCTTTTTTTCTCCTCATCAGTTACCACTATACAACATACTTCATATTTCACTTATTTTCTTTATCATCATTTTCCTCATTGGAATGAAGACCCACAAGGCATTTTGTTCATTACTGTCATTTTGTCAGTTGCTACATCCTAGTCTAAACAATTACCCTGCGTCCACAGCAGGCACTCAATAAGTATTAACAGAATGGAGGAATGTATATTACTAGAATTAAATTACACTTCTCATTTGCTTACCTCTACCATATTTTTCTCCAGTTCTTTGCGTTTGTTCTCTTCACTTGCCATATTTTTCTTCTTGAAATCAAAGGCACTTTGAGATTTAGTATTAACTCGTTGAGCTTCTGTAAGAGCATCTTCTAAAGATCGAAGTATACCTCCAACTTCCTATAATCAAAGGCACCCAATTCAATCATATACTTAAAAAGTTAGTGTATAATTTATATATATTTATTTTTAATAAACTATGGACTCTACACATGGACATCACCAGACAGTCAATATCGAAGCAGACTGATTATATTCTTTGCAGCCAAAGACGGAGAAGCTCTATACAGACAGCAAAAACAAGACCAGGAGCTGACTGTGGCTCAGATCATGAACTCCTGCTTGTCAAATTCAGACCTAAATTGAAGAAAGTAGGGAAAACCACTAGACCATTCAGGTATGACCTAAATCAAATCCCTTATGATTATACAGTGGAAGTGAGAAACAGAGTCAAAAGATTAGATCCGATGGACAGAGTGCCTGAAGAACTATGGATGGAGGTTCGTGACATTGTACAGGAGGCAGGGATCAAGACCATCCCTAAGAAAAAGAAATGCAAAAAGGCACTAAAGTTGTCTGAGGAGGCCTTACAAATAGCTGTGAAAAGACGAGAAGCGAAAAGCAAAAGTGAAATGAAAGATAACGCTCATTTGAAAACAGAATTCCAAATAGCAAGAAGAGATAAGAAAGCCTTCCTCAGTGATCAATGCAAAGAAATACAGGAAAATAAAAGAATGGGAAAGACTAGAGATCTCTTCAAGAAAATTAGAGATATCAAGGGAACTTTTCATGCAAAGATGGGCACAATAAAGGACAGAAATGGTATGGACCTAACAGAAGCAGAAGATATTCAGAAGAGGTGGCAAGAATATACAGAACTACACAAAAAAGATATTCAAGACCCAGATAATCATGATGGTGTGATCACTCACCTAGAGTGAGTACCTCCTTAGAAATCTGTATGCAGGACACGTAGTCAGGTGGGCCTTAGGAAGCATCACTACTAACAAAGCTAGTGGAAATAATGGAATTCCAGTTGAGCTATTTCAAATCCTGAAAGATGATGCTGTGAAAGTGTTGCACTCAATATGCCAACAAATTTGGAAAACTCAGCAATAGCCACAGGACTGGAAAGGTCAATTTTCATTCCAATCCCCAAAAAGGAAATGCCAAAGAATGCTCAAACTACCGCACAATTGCACTCATCTCACACGCTAGTCAGAGAAGGTGATGGCACCCCACTCTAGTACTCTTGCCTGGAAAATCCCATGGATGGAGGAGCCTAGTAGGCTGTAGTCCATGGGGTTGCAAAGAGTAGGACACGACTGAGCGACTTCACTTTCACTTTTCACTTTCACGCACTGGAGAAGGAGATGGCAACCCACTCCAGTGTTCTTGCCTGGAGAATCCCAGGGATGGGGGAGCCTGGTGGGCTGCCGTCTATAGGGTTGCACAGAGTCAGACATGACTGAAGCGACTTAGCAGCAGCAGCAGCAGCACACGCTAGTAAAGGAATGCTCAAAATTCTCCAAGCCAGGCTTCAACAGTACATGAACTGTGAACTTCCTGATGTTCAAGTTGGATTTAGAAAAGGCAGACGAACAAAGATCACAACATCCGCTGGATCATCAAAAAAGCAAGAGAGTTCCAGAAAAACATCTATTTCTGCTTTATTGACTATGCCGTAGTCTTTGACTTTGTGGATCACAAGAAACTGTGGAAAATTCTGAAAGAGTTTAGAATACCAGACAACCTGACCCACCTCTTGAGAAATCTATGCAGGTCAAGAAGCAACAGTTAGAACAGGTATTGGAACAACAGACTGGTTCCAAACAGGAAAAGTATGTCAAGGGTGTATATTGTCACCCTGCTTATTTAACTTATATGCAGAGTACATTATGAGAAATGCTGGGCTGGATGAAGCACAAGCTGGAATCAAGATTGCCGGGAGAAATACCAATAACCTCGAACATGTAGGTGACACAATCCTTATGGCAGAAAGTGAAGAAGAACTAAAGAGCCTCTTGATGACAGTGAAAGAGGACAGTGAAAAAGTTGGCTTAAAACTCAACATTCAGAAAACAAAGATCATGGCAACTGGTCCCATCACTTCATGGCAAATAGATGGAGAAACAATGGAAACAGTGACAGATTTTATTCTTTTGGGCTCCAAAATCACTGCAGATGGTGACTGCAGCCATGAAACTAAAAGATGCTTGCTCCTTGGAAGAAAAGTTATGACCAACCTAGATAGCATATTAAAAAGCAGAGACATTACTTTCCCAACAAACGTCCATCTAGTCAAAGCAATGGTTTTTCCAGGAGTCATGTATGGATGTGCGTTGGACTAGAAAGAAAGCAGAGCACCAAAGAATTGATGCTTTTGAACTGTGGTGTTGGAGAACTCTTGAGAGTCCCTTGGACTGCAAGGAGATCCAAGTAGTCCACCCTAAAGGAATTCAGTCCTGAATATTCACTGCAAGGACTGATGCTGAAACTCCAATACTTTGGCCACCTGATGTGAAGAACTGACTCATTTGAAAAGACCTTGATGCTGGGAAAGACTGAAGGCAGGAGAAGGGGAGGACAGAGCATGAGATGGTTGGATAGCATCACCAACTCAATGGACATGAATCTGAGTAAACTCCAGGTGTTGGTGATGGATAGGGAAGCCTGGTGTGCTGCAGTCCATGGGGTCGCAAAGAGTCAGACACAACTGAGCAACTGAACTGAACTGAAACTATATCATTATCATACATTAAGATAAATTTTTTTCATTGGAGAACACAATGCCCAGTAAACCCAAAATAGTTACATTATTTAATATTTTTCAGTGTATTATTATTCTTACACGTCTGACCTTATCTTTTCTGTTTTCCAACTCTTCTATTTCATGACTAAGTGCTTTTATTTTTTTATCATTCTCAGACACTTCTTCTTGAAGCTTCTTAATTTTATCCTGCATTTCTTTTAATGCCTCAGCTGAGCGTTCTTTAGTATCTTCAGCCAGCAAAAACTGATAAGCTATATATAAACGACTCAGGTGTTCTATTTCTCTCAATAGCTTTTGGTACTCCAAGTAGGAAGATCTTTCCTAAAAGAGAAATCACCAATAACGTATAACTCTACATTAATATTTTTAAACAAATTTGGAAAGAATTTAAATACAGCAACACATAAAAAATTTCCCATTACACAATAAATATAATAGATTTTGTCTTAAATTTGGGTAATTATGGACTATTAATTTTAGGAAACCTCAAACAACATTAGAACTGTGGCTCTTTAGATAGTAATGTCATCTTAGTGAATTCTGTGGCTACTTCTCAAATATAAACACACAGTTGGGATTAACAAAGAAATATGGACTTAAGATTCATAGACTAGTGGGAATAAGTCTATAAAACTATAAAACCATGAATGATACACTATTAAATGTATTTTGTAGTACTATTACCAAGATGCCCACCCTATATTAATTCATATAACTATTTATAAATATTTGCTCACATATTACTAAACTTCATTCCCACTGGTACCGACTAGGACAAAGTTAACAATGAAAATTCCTAATCTGCAGATGAAGAAACAAATTCAGGGTGATTAAATAAGCTCTTCATATTATCAGATATAGAATTTGGCAAAATCAAATATGACACCTAGGTTTAAACTCGTGAACTAGTGTTTTTCTACTAAATCATACATACAAAAGCAGAACCTTCAAGTTCACAATTTTTCAGTTTTTCCAATTACATCTATGCTACTGTATAGATTCAGAAGAGAGCTTGAGAAGTATCAAATTTTAATGAACATTTAAGAAATTTCTAAATACATGACTTAAAATACTTTCACTGAAACAGTGATATGATGTCAGAAGTGCAAAGATTATAGAGAAAACAGCCATCTGTTTCAATACCTATTGTCTACTAACTGCCTTGACAGCAGTAATTTTAGTGATAGCCCCTCTTACCCTAGATGTTACTCACTCTACCAAGAGGTTCTAAGAGTACCATACCTGTAAGAAATATTTATTCCACTCAATTCTAACTATCCAGGAAAATTTAGATTTACACTTGTCTTCAACAAAGAATGAAAATCTGGCATGTTGTTTTCTGAGATTATGACAGTCAATCTCTAAAACCATTATGACTTAACAGATACGAAATGCACTGTCCCCTATAAGCAGAAAGTTGAGCATGGACTATCAACTCTAACTCCTTATCTCATCTCCAAGAAACACTTTTGAGGAGTGGTACACATGTCACCCCCATGAGTATCATCATGGATGCATCACCAATTTTGAGAGACATTCTAGCTGGCTGTCCTCACATATACAGTACACACCTCTTTTAATTTTTGAATGGTTGGAGTAATTTCTTCTTCAAGTATCTGGAAAATAAAGGAAAAAGTATTTTTGAGTACATGAAGTACCACTAAAGAAAGTTAAAAGGTAACAGAGTAAGGAAAACTGACCAAAGCCTGGGGAGAGGACAGGTGTGGTAAAATTTCCCTCTTTTACAGCAGAGAAACTCTAAAAGAAAAGTACTCTCTTCCCTAAAAATATTTTATATAAATTTAATTACCGTCTTAATTTCTCTCAGCTTAGCCTCCTTTTTTTCTATAGTCCTCTGAGCATTTTGTTTTTTGTATTCATACATCCTGGTTCCAGCTGCTTCTTCTATCATGGACAAAATCTGGAAAGATAATTGCATTAATGTTTTAGGAATCAAAGCCAGTGAGTCTCACTGGAATTTACATTAGGATATTACTTAAGGCCTTAAAGCCATGAAGTAACTTAACAAAACAGTTAAGGACCATAAAAGTTAAGTACATTAAAAAAATGTACATATTATCTATAACCCTAAGATTCAACAAATATTTCTGGCCTTCACTCCAATTCTAAAATCAAACTTTATGCTACACTGAGGTTCCAGAGTACATATCTTTGAAAACTGAAGCCAGTAATTCCTGAGAGGGTAACAGGCAGGAAGGCCAGAGGTCTCCAAAGGGAGGAAATAGCCTGCAAGTGTCAGACATTTTTATCTCTCTTAATTGGCAAGAGGAAACAAACTAGCGATATTTTTTTCCTTCTCTATACAAATTTAAAAAGTTTCTCTTAAAATACTGTGTTGCCATAACGACACCTGGTTTCACCTGAAGTTAACTATTCTCAAACCTTGAGATAACCAACGCACTTTTCTTATGGAAATGTTTGTCTTAAGCTATGCTAATGTACTATGCATTTACCCCAGACAGACTCTGTCTTCAAGTAGGTTTGGCCTCTTGGCTCAGAACCTACTTGACAAACCAGTATGTTATACTCAGATATTGTTTCCCAGAGGTTAAGCGTCTGCCTATGATGCGGGAGACCTGGGTTCGATCCCTGGGTCGGGAAGATCCCATGGAGGAGGAAATGGCAAACCACTCCAGTACTCTTGCCTGGAGAATCCCATGGACGGAGGAGCCTGGTGGGCTACAGTCCACGGGGTCGCAAAGAGTCGGACACGACTGAGAGACTGAACTGAACTGAACTGAATCTATGTAAACGAAACTATTTGTATGGTAATCTGTCCTTCAAGATTCAAGTTAATCATTTTATGGCCCAGGATGAACCATTTGGTGCCAAGGTTATCCCAAAATGCATCTTATGGGTAAGGGGCCTGGTGCCATTCTGAGTTTTAAGACATTCCTTTCTTTCATTAACAGACTGCTGCTGCTGCTAAGTCGCTTCAGTCATGTCCAACTCTGTGAGATCCCATGGATGGAAGCCAACCAGGCTCCCCTGTCCCTGGGATTCTCCAGGCAAGAGAAGAGACTGCTAGTGACTGTATATAACATCCAGCTGAAGATTAGAAGTGGGGTACTCTTTCTGCCCCCTTTTGATGCCTATGTCAGAAGCTTTCTCTATCTCCTTTATACTTTAATAAAACTTTATCACACAAAGCTCTGAGCGATCAACCCTAGTCTCTGGCCCCAGGTTGAATTCTTCTCCTCCGGAGGCCAAGAACCCCGGCCGCTTTTTTTCATTCAGCAACAACCTTTCATTCCTCCTTTCTCTTTTCCTTCAAATATAAGAAGAAAGTAAAAGCTAACTAATACTTCAATTTATAAATTTCTACTTAAAACTGTTCCAAGTGAGACTTTAGCTGTTTTGTTCCTACAAAGATGAAGCATGGCCTAACATTTACATTCCAACTGAGGCAGATACTTTAAGAACTTGGGCAAGTAATTTAGTTTTCCCTGTTCCTCTTTCTTCATCTGCTGAAGACTGAAAGTATCTCAGTGTCATTGAGAAGTAAAGTAATTCACGTGAGTACACTGAAAAAGGCAAACACTAATTATAATTTTATAAGGACAATTTTTTAGCACTCCCTTATCAGAAGCTTCTAATCACTATCAATCCCTACCTCAAGAGGATTATTTCTCTGAAAACTAGTTTGATTTCCATATATTGGGCAGATTTTGAATGAGAAGTTTCCCTTAAGATGTTATCTGCAGAAAGTTAAGTGTGACCTATGGTTAAACCAGACTAGTATCATCAATTATCAGTTGTCTTTTTAGTTCTTCTCCATAGATAAAAATGCCAAAAGAGCCTTTGCTCTTATACAAAACATTTATTCCTTCATATCAACTCTTCTCAAGGGGGCTCCAAAACAAAATTAAGTCTTAATGTCTTAAGCAATCCATTATATCTAATGAATTAATTTCACTCAAATCTCTTCCCATAGGGTTTAACTCTGACATGGAACACGAGCTGAGAAAAGCTACTTTAGAACCAAAATTTCTTTTAATACTGTATGGGCACATAGAACTCCTAGAAAAAAAAGTAAGTGGTAAGCTCCCGACATCTGTATTAGTGATGATTTTTTTTTTTTTTTTTTGGATTTGATACCAAAAGCAAAGGCACTAAACCAAAAATAAACAAGCAGGACTACATCAAACTAAAAGGCTTCTGCAGAGGAAAGGAAACCATCCACAAATACAAGTCAGGCAAACACAAAACCACAAAGAGATATCACCTGTCAGAATGGCTTTTATCAAAAAGACAAAAAATAAAGACTGGTTAGTATGTGGAGAAAAGGGAAAACTTGTATACTGTCTGTGGGACTGTAAACTGATGTATCCATTATGGGAAATAGCATGGAGGTTCCTCAAAAAATTAAAAATAGAACTACCATATGATCCAATAATTCCACTTCGGGACATTTATCTGAGGGAACCAAAGACCCTAATTTGAAAAGATATCTGCACGTCCATGTTCACTGCAACATCATTTGTTACAGTTAAACATGGAAACAACCTAAGAGTCCACTGATGGATGAATGGATAAAGAATACAATATTTATATATATAAATTAAATAGAATGTTATTTAGGCATGCTGCTGCTGCTGCTGCTAAGTCGCTACAGTCATGTCCGATTCTGTGCAACCCCATAAACGGCAGCCCACCAGGCTCCTCCGGCCCTGGGATTCTCCAGGCAGGAACACTGGAGTGGGTTGCCATTTCCTTCTCCAATGCATGAAAGTACAAAAAGGAAATCCTGCCATTTGCAACAGCATGGATAGAACACACGGACATTATGCTAAGTGAAATAAGCCTGACAGAAAGATAATACAGTGTAGTTTCACTTACATGTAGGATCTTAAAAAAGAAAAAAAAAACCAAAACTGAACTCATAGATACAGAAAACAGATTAGTGGCTGACAGAGGTGGGGGACAGGTGGTGAGCAAAAGTTAAAAGTGCCAGTTATAAAGTAAAAGGTCCTGGGGATGTAATGTACGGCGTGGTGACTATAGTTGATAATACTTAACTGCATATTTGAAAACTGTAAAGAGTATAATTTAAAAGTTCTCATCTTCAAAAAAAATTCTGAAAGATGATCATATCAATGTATCACATTGATACAGTGACCAATGTTGACTAAACTGCCGTGATCATTTTGATATACATATATACTGAATATTGTATATGTATCAAACCTTTTTGATACACCTGAAACTACTTTATCAATTATATCTCAATTAAAAAAAAAAACTTACAAAAACTGCTTAACAAGGTCCTAGGACTTTCCTTTTACTTCTTTTAAAGATTCTGATTTAATCCTCAGAACAGATCTTGAGGTAAAGGTTACAGACTCCAGTTTACGGATGAGGAAACTAAGGCTCTGAAAGTTTACATTATATCACTTAAAAAAAACTAGGGCATGGTGTCAAATATTAAAAAACAAAATTATTTTCTCCACTAATCATCTTTTAATAAACGTTCCCAAGAATTTTAATAATGGAAAAATTATGTTTAAAAAGTGATTAGCTAAAAGATTAAGACAGTTATCTACAATCACTATTTTTACTGCGCCTAAAGAGTGCTCTTACCTCTGGAGGTTTCATATTCATCACTTTTGTAATTCGGCCCTGAAAATAAAATGACAAACTTACTGTAATAACAATAAATTCAGAAATAATAACCTAAAGGCATACATGTTTATCTGTACTAAAGCTGTTATATCCTAATATGCAAATCTTTGGGCAGTTATTTCTCCCACCTACACGGAAAGATGTTTCTTTTTTAAGATTTGAGAACAAGGGTAGCTTATAATTCTAGAATTTTACTACTTACTTTCTTACTAGTGATATAAATTGCATAAATAATACAAAGTCAACTCAAGACTGTTTTTCTGAGACAGGGAATGATGTATAAGTCTCCAACTCTAAAATGGGTAAGCGTGTAAATAAATGTTGGCATAATTACTGAACATCTCTTGATTTTTTAGAACAATAGCCCTTCAAGATAAGTCAAAGAAAATTAATTCCATATATTCTTCAAAATTCAAATGTATGCAATATACCAGAACACATAAGTACAAATAACTAACCCACATTTATTAACAGGTGCCCAAACATCAGCCTAACAGCAAATTAAAAATTGAAAAATCCAAACAGAAGTATTTCTCCCGTAAGTTAAAAAAAGATGCCAAAACTATTATGAAAGAGATATAAAGTCCACAAACAAAATACCTGCATGATGAGAAAGTGAGGGTTGTTAACATTAAGACCAACAGAACAGAAGAGATCGTATACTCTGGTATTGTTTGCATTTACTCCATTGATTAAATATTTATTTCTGCCACCAATAACTACCTGCAAAGGAAATAATTTTAAAAGACATAAATGAACACACATATCTTAAGCTAAGATGATAAATTCCCAAATACATTATCTTTTATTTGTTTTTTCCAACTAATGAAAAATAAAATGAATCTAGGGTAAATACTGAAGAAAAAGTATAACATGGTCAAAAACAATGTGAGACTGGCTTCTAATCTAGGGCCTCCTAACCTCCCACGGTCTTTAAGGTGCCTTCCACCTTTATGTTTCCAAGGATGTATAGAATGCAGCTTCTATCCCTGATCACCCTCTTCTACAACTTTCCATACTCAGAGGCTGACCCATCTTCCTCCACTTTTTGATTTCCAAAGGAGTCAAATACCAAAAACAAAAGACACACAGTTTTAGTAACAATCCTTGGCAAGACTCTAAAACTATTGATAAAAGATAAGACTTGGGAATACTTGAAAGAAAAAGAACAATCATGGAACTGCAGCATGGGTTTAATAGGAACAACTTATACTAGATAACAGCTTGTTCAGTCTACTACAGCACGTACATTGTCATTTTGGAGGTATGACTGCCTCATCCATTTGCTGAGGTCCTTAAAGACAAGATCTGTTTCTCATTCTTTCTATCTGTATTTCCCCATGCATTTAAGAATGCCCAGCACACATCAAGCACTTAATATTAAATAAATATGAGTTCACTTCTTTTCCTGACAGTATTAGGGTGGTAGATCATTTCTTAATATTTGAACAACAATCCTAATATATCCTAAAGAAATGTGAGGAAGTCTTTATAACAAAATTCTGGTGAAGAAATAGTCATATGGACCACAAGAGGACAGAAATTTTGGGTAGATTAGTAGCAGATTTTCTTCAAATCCTGAAGAGGTAATTATTTGATAGATGTTTAAAGACAGAGAATAGGATTTTGTCCCAATCTAGTTAATCCTTTTTTTTTTTTTTCAACCAGAGTTTTCATTAACATACAGATGGAAATCTGTAAGCTACATAATGCTAAGATGAAGAGTAAATGAGAATTAACAGAATTTTTAAAGATAAAACTCTGACAAACTGAAAACACGGTCTGAGTATAATAAGATAAAAAGATTTTAAGGGACAAATGTTAAGGTCCTCCACTGGTTTCAAGAACCTGCTTAGATGCTTAAGTAATAACAGGAACAACTTAAGAGTGATTTTAAGTAAATCAGATATGAGTTCATAATATATCATGAACTCAACATCATATTGAGAAAAATAGAAGTAGAGTACTTAAAATGAAAGAAGTGACAATTCTGCTTAATCCTGTCTCAGCCAGACCAATTCTGGCATATGCAATTTGAAGTGCCAACCATTAAAATACATATATATGTGTGTGCATAAATAAAACTGGAGCAAACTTGCATTCCATGTGATGACACAAGTGGAAGACCTAGAAACAACTAAGTATCAATTGAAAGACCTAGAGAATTTAGCTTAGAAAACATACTTACAGAAGACCAGAAAGAAAAACACCAATACAGTATACTAACACATATATATGGAATTTAGAAAGATGGCAATGACGACCCTGTATGCAAGACAGGAAAAAAGACAAAGCTGTGTATAACGGACTTTTGGACTCAGAGAGAGAGGGAGAGGGCGGGATGATTTGGGAGAATGGCATTCTATCATGTATACTATCATGTAAGAATTGAATCGCCAGTCTATGTCTGACGCAGGATACAGCATGCTTGGGGCTGGTGCATGGGGATCACCCACAGAGATGTTATGGGGAGGGAGGTGGGAGGGGGTTTCATGTTTGGGAACACATGTAAGAATTAAAGATTTTAAAATTTAATAAAAAAATTAAAAAAAAAAAAAAGAAAACATACTTACAGAAGAACACTGATATATTGAAATAAAGAGTAAATTACATGTTATCTTGGTGCTCTCAAGATAACTAGGATTTATGTGTAAAATCTGAAAACAACACTACAGTATGGCTCAATTTATAAGAATAACTTTCTAATTTCCAGAAATAGAGTGGGTTACCTCAGAAAACAGTGAGATCCCAAGAACTACAGGTGTTCCAGCACAGAGAGAGACTCAAGTGCATGGTTTATGGTTTAAATAAGCATGGCTGAGTGCTTGTATGGATGGATTTCACATCCCTTTCAATCCACTTGGTAAATGGTGGAATTTGCTTAAGCAAAACAAGATATTCTTAAGGAATCTAGTCAGTATTTGATCCATCAGTTTTGCTCATCAACTTTCCAGTAATCGTATTGCCAAAATGCACATGAGACACGCAAGCGTTTAGGTAACCAAATGTTTAGTAGTCACTCACTCACCTGCCTTGTTACTGTAATTTCATCATGAACCTCAAATCCTAAAGGACTCTGCTTTTTGTCAGAATTATCAAAGGTGATTGACACCAAGGCTTTTGTAATACCAGCTTGCCCATTTTTGTAAACTAAATCTTGTAAGTTAGAAGCCCGAACCTAAAATAAAGGAAAAGTTTATCAGTTACAAAACTCAGTACTGCACAAAATAGCACTAAAAATAGCTTTCTTGCTGTTGGAAAACCACCCATGTAGCATCCATTAAGAAGTCAAGAACAGGCAGCGGTATTCATAGGCAAGGAAAGCAAAGAAAATGGGCATCAACCTGAAATGGGCCTCTCTCTCCATAGGACCTTTTTAATCCTGAACTAAACTGTTTTCTACTCATTTCTTAACAAGAGCTCATTTGAAAAATTTATGGAAAGACAGTGTCTAAAAATTTCATTATTCATTCAATCCCAATAGTAGATCCTGAAAAGACATTATAATGAGGGTGGGTGCAGGTAGAAAGCATACAAACTCTGGAATGAAAATGTGTGAGTTTCAATGCTGCTTCAAACATCTTTAGAGGATTAACCTTAAGCAACTCCTCTAAGTTTCTATGTTCTCACCTAAAATATGGAGTTATAATACTTACCTTTAAAGGACTGCAGTGAGGTAGAAGAAAATTCACGTAAGAAAGCAAATGAAGAGAATATTGGTAATACTGGTCCTCTCCAAGTGCAAAGATTCCCTTGAGGTTTCTCAAACTTAAATTCACATACATCAGAAAGTTTACACTTTACCTGAGACAGGTTGGAGATGCCCAGCAAAAAGCAGATGGAGTCCAATATGTTGGATTTTCCACTACCATTTAAACCAGTGATAGCATTGAACAGAGGGTCAAAACCATTGACTTCAGTCCTCTGAGCATAGGACTTGAATCCCTCAAGAATGACTGACTTAATGTGCATTTTCACTACTGACTTGGACAGGTAAATCTCTGCTAGAAATCAAGCCACAAAGCAGTTCTGTACAAAACAGAAAAACAACACGTAAGTGGAATGTAAAACTGGAATCATAATAAATAGACTACATCATAATGACAGCGCAATAGAAACAAAACAGCCACTTCCTGAGCTGTTTCCTCTGATGTAAAGGTATCTTTCTTTAACTTAAAAATATACAAGAATTAGCCTCTATTTAGAAGTTAACTGGGCTTCCAGATGCCTCAGCGATAAAGGAAATTTCTTGCAATGCAGGAGCCACGGGAGATGTGGGTTCCATCCCTAGGTAGGGAAGATCCCCTGGTGGAGGGCAGGGCAACCCACTCCAGGATTCTTTCCAGGAGAATCCCCATGGACAGAGGAGCCTGGTGAGCAGCCTGGTGAGCTACAGTCCATGGGGTCGCAAAGAGTCAGACACGACAGAAGTGACTCAGCACGCACATACACAGAAGTTAATTGAACCTAGAAGCCAACCATCTACTTCTCCAGGCTTATAATCTTCCACCGTTATCATACTCCCGCTAACACAGACTACTGATCATTTACCATCGCATCCCCTTTGCCCAGAATGCACTTATCCCGCACACTGACATGGCTCACTCTCCTTTACATCACTCACGTCTTTACTCAAACGTCACCTAACTAGGTCCCATTCCCTCTCTCTGCTTTTTCCTTCACGGACTTACAGCTGACACTAATCAGTACTTACTTATTGCTCTACCCAACCTATCATAATGTAATCTTTCGTAGCATCTTCTACATTCACCGTTGTATGCCAGAATACTGCCTGACTCGAAGGCGCGGGATGGGCGGGTGGTCTGTAAATATTTCTTAAATATCAGTAGATATACCCCCCAGATAAATAGCTGAAGGCTTTTGCTTTTACTCAGGCTCTTCCCTCGCCCCACCAGGGCTTTCTGTCAACCCTTGCCCTACTCCAAGGCTGGACAGGAACTAGTCATTCTGCTAGGAATCCCTTTAGGACTAAATTTACTCTGAAGTTCCTTGCTATTCTGCTCCCCAGGCCCCGACGCCCATCTCCCGCCAGGAATGCCCGGCTAGGCCCAACCGGCCGCGCGCACGCACCTGCCTCGCCGCTGCGTCAGGTCGCCTGGGCTTGAGGCGCAAGCTCTTCCTAGTCACTAGGGCAGAGTGCGCTAGTCTTGCCCAGCTTCGGGCGCTAAGAGGCGAACGCCACCAAAGCTGCTCCTACATTTGCCCCGCGCGCGGCACCGGAGCGGAACTATTTTTGCCTTTGAATTTCGGCGCGATCACAGGACCCCACCTCCACTACCTATTCCATCGGCTGGTGCCTCAGAGATGCCTGACTTAAAAGTTCCATTTTTCTCTTCGATCAAGCAGTTAAAGGGACAAAGAGATAGAAAAGAAGGTCGAGAAGAGGACGGCTCAGGAAAAGCGACGGGTCGGACCTGAGGACTAAAGAAGTCGGCGGCAAATGTTGAGCTCGGTATCCGGCACACCTCGAGCAGCCCCACACCTCAGCCTGGGGGCCTCACGCTCGCCGGCCCCGCCCTGCCGCAGGCCGGGTTTGGCCGCCATCGCGCCCGGAAATCCCCGCCTACTCTTAGGCCCGGCGGGCTTCAGTGGGGCGGACCCCCGTGGTCTCCGAGTACCGGAGGCAGGATGGCTTCGTGTCGGTTTCCTCGTTCTGCTTCAGAATCCCGCTGGGCTGGGCCAGGGTCCTCTAAATGGAAGCTGCACTTTGTTGCGGCTGGGGCGGCGCCGAACGAACTTCTGAGGACTGTGGATCGAGTTCTGGCTCCGCCCCTCGCCGGCGAAGGACCCTGGAGGGCTCGGGTTTCCTGTCCTAAAGGGCCGATAAGACTGTCACCAGATGCAGCGCTCGCGGGAGAAGTTGAGTGGGGCTGATAGTAGAGGCTGGACGAATAGGAGTTTCCCTCGTTTCTCTGAAAAGCTGTGGAATGATAAGCAGTGGCAGAACTAACATTTCAGAGAATTTTAGGGGGAACACCTTATAACAGCTGATATTTATTGATTTCGGGTGCCAGGTTGTGTTTCAGGCGCTTGTTAAAATCTTAGCAACCCTATGAAATCCGCGTTATTGTACTGAGTCACAGGTTAAGCAATTTATTCCAAGTAGTAAGTGGGAAAGCTGAGGTTTTTTTCCACGCGGTCTTGCTCCAGAGCTAATGTTTACTTCTCTTCATGTACAGACTCCAGTGCTAGTAATAACAGATGCTGTTGTCAGTGTGTATTTTTCTTAAAAACAAAAAAACGGCCAGTTTACTTACAGTTAAGCATGTTGATACTAATGAGTTAGGAAGGAAATAGCTTCATCGTGCTCTATGGTGCTTTCCCTAGGTGATGTATAAAAGAGATGATGCGGCCAGCATGCTATTTTGGGGTTATATATTTAAAATTCCTTTCTCGGCCTCGACTTTGCAGTATTGGACACCAGTCAAGCTACCAAGAATGGGCCATTGATTTGAAAATCTTTTCTACTTGGGAGAATTAAAAGTTTTGTGGGGGGTTCCTGTTTGTATAAGAAAAATTACTTTATTTACTCTTATCTCACCCACTTAGATAAATCAGTCGTTACAGGCCTAACATCATTCCAGTTATTTTTGTCTTGTTGCTATTTCATAGTGGTTCAGATAGTAAAGAATGTGCCTGCAAGGCAGGAGACCAGGGTTTGATCCTTGGATTGGGAAGATATCCTAGAGAAGGGAATGGCTACCCACTCCAGTATTCTTGCCTGGGAAATCACATGGACAGAGGACCCTGGCGGGCTACAGTCCATGGGGTTGCAAAGAGTGGGACACTGCTGAATAACTAACACTTAGCTTTGTTTGTGGTGATTCTTTCATCCCCTATACTCCACAGCTCTTCCCTTGTATTGATTCTCTTCGGTCTTAAATACATTTCTTTTCAACTATGTCCTCCTCATTTCATCTCTTTGAGAATGAAGAATTTTATTTTGCCAACAGACCCTAATGTGGATTTTATCAAGTTGTGAAATAAATAGTTCTTTGGGGTGAAAATGTGTTAGGACAGACATTGTTACCCTTTGTACTGTTTTAATAAATTAATAACCAGCTGATATTTTTTAAGTCAAGTGGATGAAAAAATACATGCAAATACACTTTTGCTGTATAAGGATTTCTGGGTAGTTATAAAAATAGACATCTAACTACTTCCACTAAAAGTATTTATTATAGTGAAAATTGCCTATAAAAGGAGGGGTCTACAGCAGTTTTAGTCTTAAAGCATATCTGAAGCACTAACGAATTGCAGTTAGTACAGATGAACTTAAGGAAATCTCTGCTGGCTTAGTTAAAACTGGCCCCTGGGATTGCCATAGAGAAGTGGAGAACACCAAGGCATGAAACCACTAAAACCCCTCTAATGTGGAGAGATTAGGAATGGAAGTAAAGATAGACTATAGGGTTGTTGTTCAGTTGCTAAATAGTGTCAAGCTCTGCAGTCCCGTGGACTGCAGCACACCAGGCTTCCTTTTCTTTCCAAACCCAGAGTTTGTTCAAACTCAAGTCCATGTAGTATAGGGTAGATACAGAATAAATAGGGCACTGTTCTTGTTTCATCACCGTGAATCAAAAGCATCTGAATACTTCCCTATGGTCCAGTGATTAAGAATCTGCCTGTCAGTGCAGGGGACACAGGTTTGGTCCCTGGTCCTGGAAGATTCCTCATGCCATGGGGCAACTAATCCCATGCATCACGACTACTGAGCCCATGTGCCACAACTGCTGAAGCCTGCGCACAGTAGACTTTGTGCCCTGCAACAAGAGAAGCAGCCGCAGTGAGAAACCTATGCACCACAACTAGAGAGTAGCCCACACTCGCTGCAACTAGGGAAGGCTGGCATGCAGCAATAAGACCCAGCACAACCAAAACTAATTTTTTTGAAAAAGCTTTTGAAAGCTTGAACACTGGTGGGCAGGTGGAGTCTTCGTCCTTATGTAGAAGGCAGTAGTACCAGGACACATAAATAAAACAGGAGCTAGGAGAAAGATTTGATCTCTTCCAGGGTATTGGGAGGGACCCACTTCCCAAAGCCTCACTTTTCTAATTTTGGAGTCCTACAAAATTATATGTAACTGAGTCAATCCTCTTTTGCTGGAATTTAGGACAGAAGGGGAGGGGGGAGAAAGAATTTTACCTTCATTGCAGAAATAAGGAAAGTTTGGTTCATTTTGTTGAGAGATTAATTTTGGGTTCAGTGGGAAGAACTGAAGTTCATATTGCAAAACTGTATTGAGTAGCAGCACATTTTGAATACACCAAATAAAACCAATCTGGCAACTTGGAAAGAATGCCAGCTAAGCATAATTTAAAATGAGGACTAAAAAAGGATGTGATTATATTCTTTCATGTAGACACATTTATTTTCATTTCACTGACAATGTTTTCAGTGGGCTTCCCAGGTGGTGCTAGTGGTAAAGAATCCACCTGCCGATGCAGGAGATGAGAAATGCGGGTTCAATCCCTGAGTTGGGAAGATCCTCTGGAGTAGGGGGTGGTGACCCACTCTAGTATTTTCACCTGGAAAATGCCATGGACAGAGGAGCCTGGACTGCTGCAGTCCATGGGCCGCAAAGAGGCAGATGCAACTGAGCACACTGTCTTCAGTACTACACGTTCTGTTTGGTTTCTTGTGAAATCTGCTTTTATTTTCCTTTTGATTCCTGTTATTTTGCCTCCTTAGTCAAGTTAAATATCTTTATCTTTTTTTTAGGTAGTTCTACTATTTCAAGCTTTTGAGTTCCTAACTCTGCAACAGTTGCTAACTCTTACTCATAGTGATTTGTTTCCTCCTGTGGTGCTGTTCTTGGATGGGATTGTTTGGTTTATGGGAGTCTCTTATGCCCCGAGTTGTGAAAGGGTCCCTTCAGAACACTTACACATTTGTTTCTGCCAGGGTTCTTTGGCTCTTGAAGATCTGGGAACATTTGTAAAGGATTGTTTCTCAGTTTGTGGTTCCTGAATTATACAGATATCATAAATTCATGTCTGTTGCAGGTCTGTGGTTTTAATTTATCACAAGTAGCTTTTGTTTTATCTCCCTATCCAAAGCTCCAAACAAAAAACAAACCTTCCTACCTCTTCCAGAGGCTAGTATGTGGAGCTTTTCCAATCGCAATGACTGGCAGATCGTTAAGGCTGCAGGTTTCATATAAGGGCCTAGTTCCAGCTCCTCTGGCTCACTGAAGCTCAAGGGCTACTGCTTGTGCCTTAGAACCCAGCCACTGGCTCCTGAGCCCTATTGTTGTTGTTTAATCATTCAGTTGTGTCTGACTTTTGGGACCCCGTGGATTGTACCCACCAGGCTCCTCTGACCATAGGATTTCCCAGGCAAGAATACTGGAGTGGGTTGCCATTCCCTTCTCCAGGGGATCTTCCCAACCCAGGGATTGAACCCACACCTCTTGTGCTTCCTGCATAAGAAGATATTTTTTACCACTGAGCCACAGGGAGAGCCACATGGGAAGCCCCCTGAGCACTATAGCCAAGTATAAAATAAATGTTGGAAGGCTGCCTGTCAGAGCCTGTTCTTTACATTTTCAGGTTGTTTCTGGCATTTTGAATTTTCTGGTTTTTGTTACTGTGCATGGTATATGGTTTATATGACAATAGTTATGTTTTACCCAGTAGTTCTATGACTTTATGAAGAGAATTTCAGTCAACTAGGTTAGAGGAGGCCCTTCCACTTACTTTTCATGAAGCACATTAGTGATCTTTGTTTTGCTCCTGCTTCCAGATTTTCAATTCCACATTCAAATGAGCTTTTCCTAGAAAACAGAGAAAGATGTCTGGTATATCAGCTCTTAAGAAAATATTTTCATGCACTACTCATAAAATCCAGTCTCTTGGTACTTACGTTGTGTTTGTTCTTTCCGTGTTTCCTGTTCTCGGTGGCTCTTATCACTTCCACACTGGTTACCAGCCAAAGCTACTCATTTCATTGCTCTTCTGCTTTGCCGCAGCCCTCCTTTTATGGGGAGGATTATTCACTCCCCTTTCTCAAATACCGTTCTCATTTCGTCGTTCTCCCTTTCACAGTGGTCCCTTACCACTTTTTACTCAAGTCCACACACATCTGCTTGACCGTCTTTCAGTTGGTTTCCTTTTATTACCAGCTCAGTTCTTACCAGATATCACTCTTAGATATTTTCCACAAGATCTGCCCTTCAGTAATCCGCGTTTTCTCTCTCTGTTACATTATTCAAATTCCTACTTAAATTTCTACCTCAGCAATACTTATTAGCCACCAGTCTCTGCTCTCTCTAAATGTCCTACAAAATATATGTTTCTATATCAGAAATATGACATCTCTTTACTCTGTATAAACTCTTGGTGAAAATTGCCTATAGAATTAATTCTAACCTCTTTAAGATGGCGTGCCTGGCCTTTTGTAATTTATTCTCCATCTACTTTCCTAGGACTCATGTCCTGCAACTTCTTCCTTAGATTACCTTGTCATTTGTTGTTCACTACTATAAACCAAGCACCAACCAATGACAAAAAAAAAAGTGACAACTTTTAAAATGAACAGATGAATTCAATAGGCATTTATAGAATGCCTACCTTATTCTAAGAATCTATGCTCTGGAATACAAACACGGATAAGATATCGGCCTGTCCCCAAAGGGTCCATAGATGAATAGAGATGACATGCATAAATTAACCAGAGGAAGAATGAAAGGCATTATAAATGATATATTGCACAAGAAAGGACATGGAAGATAAACACAGTGTAAGAGGCAAGAAGTAGCAAGATTTAGTGTAGGATAAGCCAGATTATGGAACATTTTATGTGCCATCTTGAAAAGTTTGTTATCAATTTTGAAATATTGATGTTCTCTTCTACATCTTTACGTCTTTGCACATGCTGAACTTATCCCCTCTCCATATCTACTCCCTTGTGTATTTCTACTTATATTTTAAACCCTGAATTTGATCCATTTCTGGGAGAATTATTTTCAGATTCTTATGTAATCCCTTAACCTTTTATCTAGACTTTACTTCTAACCTGTATTCCTACTGTGACATACCTTCTGACATTCCTCAGTACCTAGCACAATATTGGTTGAATATGAATAAATTTAGGAGATTCATTTCTGCTTTCTGATTAAGGTAAAGGAAAAGAATAGATTTAAAAAGTCAAAGGACTTGGAAAATATTGAAATATACAGCATAATCAATAAACTCTTCAACAAGCTAATGATGGTGATTATTTCATTGATCTGACATTGAAAATGTTTTTACACCAGCTAGCAGTGTTCTATTTGTGTAATGCCACCAGCAACCACTTATTTCAAATGCTAAAAGAAGATGCTGCTTAGTGCTGCACTCACTATGCCAGCAAATTTGGAAAACTCAGCAGTGGCCACAGGACTGGAAAAAGTCAGTTTTCATTCCAGTCCCTAAGAAAGGTAACACCAAAGAATGTTCAGATCACCCAACAATTGCATTCATTTCACATGCTGGGAAGGTGATTCTCAAAATCCTTCAAGATAGGCCTCAATAGTATGTGAACTGAGAACTTCCAGATGTAGAAGCTGGATTTAGAAATAGCAGAGGAACCAGAGATCAAATTGCCAAAATCCACTGGATCATAGAAAAAGCAAGACAATTCCAGAGGAAAAAAAAAACAAAAAACAAAAAAAACATCTATTTCTGCTAAAGCCTTTGACTGTGTGGATCACAACAAACTGTAGAAAATTCTTAAAAAGATGAGCATACCAGACCACCTTACCTGCTTCCTGAGAAACCTGTATTCAGGTCAAGAAGCAACAGTTAGAACTGGACATGGAACAATGGACTGGTTCAAAATTGGGAAAGATATATGTCAAGGCTGTATATTGTCACTCTTTTTATTTAGCTTATATGCAGAGTACATCATGCAAAATGCCAGGCTGGATGAATCACAATCTGGAATCAAGACTGCTGGGAGAAATATCAATAATCTCAAAGATGGCAGATGATGCCGCCCTAGTGGCAGAAAGTGAAGAACTAAAGAACCTCTTGAGGAAAGTGAAAAAGCTGGCTTAAAACAACATTCAGAAAATGAAGATCATGGCATCTGGTCCCATCATTTCATGGGAAATAGATGGGGAAAAAATGGAAACAGTGGCAGATTTTATTTTCCTGGGCTCCAAAATCATTGCAGATGGTGACTGTAGCCATGAAATTAAAAGACACTTGCTCTTTGGAAGAAAAGGTATGACAAACCTAGACAGAGTATTATAAAGCAGAGATATCACTTTGCCTACAAAGGTCTGTAGTCAAAGCTATAGTTTTTCCAGGAGTCATGTACAGATGTAAGAGTTAGACCATAACAAAGACTGAGCACCAAAGAATTGATGCTTTCAAACTGTGGTACTGGAGAAGACTCTTGAGGTCCCTTGACAGCAAGGAGATCAAACCAGTCAATCCTAAAGGAAAACAACCCTGAATATTCATTGGAAGGACTGATGCTGAACTCCAGTACTTTGGCCACCTGATTCAAAGAGCAGACTCACTGGGGAAGACTCTGATGCTGGGAAAGATTGAGGGCAGGAGGAGAAGGGGATGATAGAGGATGAGATGGTTGGATGGCATCACCGATTCAATGGACATGAGTTTGAGCAACCTCTGGGAGGTAGTGAAGATAGGGAAGCCTGGTGTGCTGCAGTCCATGGGGTCACAAAGAGTTGGATACGACTGAGCAACTGAACAACAACTACAACCAGTGGCCACTGTGACATTCATAAGGAATCTGCCATGGAATGAGCATTAACAGCTGCTGGCTTCTCAGAGCTCTCAGCCATATACTTTTCCCTGTCCTTTCTCTTTTGACCTGTAAAATAAAAACAAGCTTCTACTAATGCTGGAATAGCTGAAGTTTCAGGTTGAAAGAATATAATTCAGGTATAACCACACTTCTAGCTTCAGTCCAGGTATAATCACACCCTTTCTTCCCACTCCTTTATTATATACACAGACTTATGTTACATGGTGTTCTATTTATTCATTTATATAGTTGTCTCTCCCTGCTGTGAGCACCATGATGTCAGTGGTCTTAGCTTATCAGGGTCTGTAAACCTTGCCTCCAGTGCAGTTCTTGACACAGAGTTGTTCTCCATAAATGTTTATCAAATGCAGGAACTATTACACGAACATGTAAAGATTATTAAGGTGGTTGTTTTTTCTAAATCAGAGAACACTCATTCTCTGTTTTTCAGATTTTTCAAATGAATGTTGGTGGTTGCTTTATTGTTATTTTTGCCCTTACTTAAATTCCTACAGATTTGTGTGATACTCAAACACTAACATGCACAGAAACTTAGAAATTACCTTGATTACTATCTCTTTTCTTTTTCTCATTCCCACCTTGTTTCCACACACTGACTTCCATCCCACTTCTGTTGCACATCCAGTACATAGCAGATAGGAAATCCCTGGTTTATTACCTTTCAGTCTCCACCCTTCCTCTACTCCATTTTCCTCAAATCCCACTCATTCTCATAAGGGTGGGATCTTGCCCTTGGGCTCCTAAGGGACTACAGACCAGGGCAGTGTAACATCAATATATTTGTAAGATTTGAGGGCATTTCCCTTCAAAACATCAGCTTTTATGGGACATTCACAGTAGAGTTCAGGGGGTCTTCAGAAATCCAGATCAAGTTCTATTTATGTCCTTTGTCACTGGACAAGGAAGACCATGTCACCAAGTCTCTTTCCTGTCCTTGCTCTTTTGACCTGTAAAATAAAAACAAGCTTCTACTAATGCTGGAACAGCTGAAGCCATTTCAGCTATTTATGGCTTCAGCCACCAAGCCATTTCAATATCTCCTCTCCCAATCTGTGGGTAGTTGCTTGAAAAAAAAAAATCTTAATATACTTTTGTTATGTTACTTTATGTTATTCAACAATTCCATGTTATTATCATCTCTGTTTTATAGACAAAGAAGGTGGATCATAGAACTAAAGATTAGAGTAGCACTGGGACTAAAGTCCATCCAGTTATTCAGCAAATGCTTGAGTGCTCACAATATCAGTGAGCAGTACAGCAAGAATTTCTGCCTTACGGAGCTTATACCGTGGTGGATATCAGTTCTTATTTTATTGATTGTAAAGTGTAACTTTTTACAGCACTCTTATTCTGCCTTAGTAGTAGCTATCAGTCTCAATGCCTCAAATAATTGTTCTTTCCATGTGACTGCTGAAGCCCTCAAGTCATAGAAACCCCAGCTGGCCTATTTCACCAGATGCTTGGGCATTCTCAGTCACGCTTGGACATTCTCAGTCATGCTTGGACATATAGTGGGCACTCAGGCTTAGGTCAAGAACAAAAGCTGAAGCATTTTAAACACTGCTCACAGGGAGTGAATTCTTAGCGAAGTAGCAATGTTCCACTAGGAGTAAATGCTGTAACAGGCTGAAGGGTGGACTTGTAAATATTCCTAAAAAGTAGATTGGATTTAGTATAGGTAGAAGTCTTGAGCAGGTACAACAGGAAGAACTGCTCCTGTTAGGGTTGGTTGGTGGGATCTTCTTTTTGTACAAAAAAGTGTTGCCAGCAATTCTTCTTGGAAGACTAATTTAGAATAATTTTTATTTTGTATATTTTTTATTAGTTAATGAGATCTCGGAGTGTAATAACCTGGTGAGAATTTGTCTGCAAATGGCAATCAAATTAGTCTTATTTATGAAACTCATAAATAAGCTATAATTTAGCATTTTATGTCTAGGGGAATTAAAATGGGGGGTCATGCTGTTTAAGAGGATAAGGGAATTTAACTATACACTGGGGAATTTAGAGCAGATTTATGATGAAGATATATCCTAACTGGAAACTTAATTGTGATTTAAAATTACAGGTCAAGCTGTGCAATGTGTTTTCTTTTTAGGGGAAAATCTTTGGGGAGATAAAGTGTGCTTGTTTAAAGAAGAAGCAGAAAGTAAATGAAAAGGCAGATTGCATTTTCTGTTTTTCCCTTAAAATTTCAAGCTGCTGTAAGTCGAATCACTCCTGAGTTCCTGATGATGGCTGTTGCGAAATTTCTTTGTTTTACTTTCTTTGTGTTATTCTTGCCCTCTATTCCAGAGCAGTTATTTTACTTGACAGTAACAAAAAGATGTAGCCAGCATTTCTGCCAGCAAACTAATATGGAAACCAGAGATAAGGTATTCTCAACTCTTCTAGAATTGTGACATCCTATCATTTTAGGCTGACTCATAAAATCAGCAGCTTCTGCTCATAGAAAGGCCTTTGAAGAATTATAACCACACATTTTTCAAATGGGGAAATTAAGGCTTCTAATGATTTTCTTAAATTTACTCTTTATCTCAAATAAGTCTATTGAGGAAATAAAATATATGTATGAATGATTTCAAAATATAAAGAAATTGCTTTCTGGTGAAATAAAAATTCAAACATTATCAGAGGTTGGCTATGTAGCAGAGATCTTTACTTGGAAAATAACAGTCTCTTACAGCCCAGACCTTTATTCTCTGACATATCCCTCTCCCTCCAAGGAATACTTCAGTAAGAACAACCACCATTCAGGATTCAGTTGTGTATCGGGATGGAGTCTGGGCTGAGCAATGGCGACAGAAAACCTGAAAGGGAATGGGAATGATCTGTTTTCCTTTTAAGGCTCTGAAAGAAGGTAAAGCCAAGAATGGAATATTTAAATAATCCTTGACTAGAATGTTAGGAATAATACTGGAGAAAGGATACAATATGGTGAAAAGAGAGAAGAATATAGCTTACAAGACACAGCATGGGTAAGAAGATCCTCTGAGACTCACAGGTGTAATGTCCTCTGTGCCAGAAAACACACATGCCACCAGAGTGGAGTGTCCCATTGGAATTCTCTTCTTACTCCCCCTGCCCTACCATCTTCCACCTTAGTTTCTCTATGCCTTGTTTGAGAAGCAACCTGAGTTGTTTACTTAAAGGACCTTTTCTCATATAAGGCAAGTATGTAACATAGGATTGGTGCAGGTGCCCAGGGAGTCCACAAAAAGAAAAAAAAATCAAAGCTGGGAACATAATCAAGAGGTATATCCTTGGAGGTTTTCCTAGATAGTATTTGAGCTGAATCTTTAAGGAAAAAATATACCTTTGCCAGGTGGAGATAGGGAATCAGCAGTCCAAGTGTAGTAGATTACCTGGTACAGCCTTCCAATAAGTTTACTAGAAATTTATACTCCTCTAATAATGGCTGCTGAAACACACCACACAGAATACCCCTTTGGGACCAAGGCATGAGATCCACCAGTTGCCAGGAGAGCTGGTTGTAGATGGCTCACAGCTGAGCCTCTTCCCTAGCATGGCTCTCCACGGAAGGAAGCTGCCTGGCTGAAGTTAATCTCCCCTTTGGTGTTGGGCCATATCCAGTGACTGGTTGGTGCAGGGACACAAAAGCCTCTTTGCTTCAACCAGGATAACTACAAAGGGCCATTGCAACAGCTTCTCAGGCCATGAGCCGAAGCCTTGTGACTGCACCATGGTGTGGCTTCTCCCACTGGCCAATTCTGTTTTCTGCACTAGGGCACGGGTGTTCTGGACAGCACTCCCAAATAAACTTTCTGCACACAAATCTCTGTTTCAGTCGACTCTTTGGGGAACCATCTAAGATAATACCAGATAAAATTTGAAATACTATAGGCTATTTTAGGGGAATTCCCTGGTGGCTCAGAAGGTAAAGAATCTGTCTGAAATGTAGGAGACCTGGATTCAATTCCTGGGTCAGGAAGATACTCTGGAGAAGGGAATGGCTATCCAGTCCAGTATTCTTGCCTGGAGAATCCCATGGACAGAGGAGCCTGGTGGGCTACAGTCCATGGGGTTGCAAAGAATTGGACATGAGTGAGTAATTAATATACACACATATACCAGCTATTTTAACAGAATCTAATGTAGAGCTCAGAAAGCTTAAAGTGTACATATGATTTAGTCATTAGAAGTGCTGATTCATGGTCTCTATGGTAACAAGTTGACATCTCAAGTTAAGTGCTGAATTACTAAACCAATTTATACTCCACTGGCAACTAGAAAGGAGAGAACTCATACCTGAGCTATGGTCCTTCTGTTCTCAGATTTTGCCAAACCCATCAATAGGTTCTGGACACCAAGTATTAGGGGCTCTATCAGAAGGGCTATATCAGGAAGTTACGCTGTAGGAAAACAGAAAAAAAAAAAATTACCAACTGCCTCTTGCCTGGCAAATCCCATGGATGGAGGAGCCTGGTAGGCTGCAGTCCATGGGGTCACTAGAAGTCGGACACGACTGAGCGACTTCACTTTCACTTTTCACTTTCATGCATTGGAGAAGGAAATGGCAACCCACTCTAGTGTTCTTGCCTGGAGAATCCCAGGGACGGGGGAGCCTGGTGGGCCACCGTCTCTGGGGTCGCACAGAGTCGGACATGACTGAAGCGACTTAGCAGCAGCAGCAGCAGCCTTAAAAGCAACAATGGTTTATTTCCTGTTCATGCTATATATCCATTGCAGAGGCAGGAGACATTTCTGCTTTTCATAGTCGGTAAGGAAGCAGCCATGACCTAGAATCCTGTGGATCCCTGCTAGAGGGAACAAGAGCTCTGGAAGGGACAAGAACTAGAATTTAAAATACTTCATCAAAACTGACACACACCACCTATACTCACAATTCACTACAACTATTTATTACAATGCATGCAAGCTATGCGTGCCAAGTCACTTGTTATGTCTAACTCTTTGAGACCCTATGGACCATATAGCCCTCCAGGGTCCTCTGACCATGGGATTCTTCAGGTAAGAATACTGGAGTGGGTTTCCACAAGGGGCTCAGGAAATGCAATATCAAAATGTGCCTGGAAAGGCACAGGGTCAGAGGGGAGAACTGGACTCTTTGGCAGGGTTTCCCAGGTGGTGCTAGTGGTAAAGAACCCATCTGCCAATACAGAAGATTTAAGAGACCTGGGTTTGATCCCTGGGTTGGAAAGATCCTTTGAAGAAGGAAAGGACAACCCACTCCAGTATTCTTGCCTGGAGAATCCCATGGACAGAGGAGCCTGGTGGGTTACAGTCCACAGGGTCGCAACGAGTCGAACACAACTGAAGTGACTTCACTAATGACTAACGGAAGATCTTGGAGTCTAGAAACTCAAAAAGAAAAAGAAATAGGTTAAATTGGTAGTTGAATTTTCAATTAAAAAGAATCTTAGTAGTAGGTAATCATTGATCCTTTATTATCTTTCAAATTATATTTGTGCTATTGTTTTTATTTTATCTATTCTGAAAATATGTACTAAGTATCTTCTAATATTTGCAAAGTGCTGTGATGGTTACTCTTAGGGAAAAAAACTCTGGATTTGTTTCTTTAAAGACACATATTTAGTTGGAGATACAGGGCTTCCATGGTAGCTCAGTTGGTAAAGAATCTGCCTGCAATACAAGAGACCCTGGTTTGATTCCTGGGTCAGGAAGATCTGCTGGAGAAGGGACAAGCTATCCACTCCAGTATTCTTGGGCTTCCCTTGTGGCTCAGCTGATAAAGAATCTTCCTTCAATGCCGGAGACCTGGGTTTGATCCCTGAGTTGGGAAGATCCCCTGGATAAGGGAAAAGCTACCCACTCCAGTATTCTGGCCTGGAGAATTCCATGGACTGTATAGCCCATGGGGTCACAAAGAGTGAGACACGACTGAGCGACTTTCACTGTATAGGAATTCAAAGTATACAGAAGAAGAGAATTAAGAGAAGATGGCAGGGATAGGGGGTTGAGGGGACGTGAAAGGGTGGGCAGTGTTTAGTGGGTGTAAAAGAGGGAATTGTTAAATACTGAGTTTCTGTGCTTAAAGCTAGACTGGACCTTCTGCAAGTATATTGGAAAACACCCTGCTGATCTGGGCTATACGAAAGGGACAGATAAGCAAAAGTATATGTTATATTATTGCTTTTAAGTACACTTATTGATTTCTGTTTTCCCCCTCCCAGTTCAGGCCCTTTAATTTACATTTAAAAATTTCCATATTTGTGTGGTTAGGATAAATGATTGTGAACTCAAAGGTGATATCATTGCTCCTTGAAATTAGGAGCCCTGCTTTTTTGGTACTCTGTACATTCCCTTCTAAGTTAATGATGATTTATGTTGATAATTATAATATATTGCTCCTCTAATGCCTCTAAAGCAAGTTTACATACCTATTAAAGTTATTTCCACAATATGCTCAAGAGTTAGGTTCAGGGAATTTTAATAAAATTACTCCCATACCATAGATAGAGGGATTGAGACTGAAAGAATCAAAATAATTTTATCATGAGAGCAATAATTTGTAGCTGTGAACAAACCACCCTAAAACAGTGGCTTAAAATAATAGCGCTCATTTCTTTGCTCACCTGAGGGATAATACTTGGGGTCTCTCAAGCAGTTGCAATCAGGTGATGGCTGGGGCTGAGGTCACCTCTGAGGTTTGTTTGATGCCTGGGCTGGAAAGTCTCTAACATCCAGTGTGAGAGCAGGTAGGGCTTCTTCAGGCATAGCTCTCTCCATGGGCTCCCTACATGGACTCTCCACACTGGGTGTGGGCCACCCTGGGAAGGGGTGTGAAATGGGGACCTGTGGTTCTCTGCAGCCATCTCTGAAGATGATGGCAGCCGTGGACTGCCTGCCAACAGGACTCCCAGCAGCTGAGGCAACACGATATTCACTGAAGGAAGATGATCTCACTTTTGTTCCAGATCCAGTACCCTGACATTCGCATTGTCTCCACTGATTTAACAGCACTAGTCTGTTGACATTAATACATGTTAATTGTGAATTATACAGTGAAAATAAGTAATCACATTGGGACACTGCATTAAACAATTATATAGCATTCTGTGTGTATTTCTATTATGGGAACATGCTATTCCTCACTAATTTGTAAGTTTCAATGAGCTCACATCCACATGAGCACCTGAATCTTACTGGCTTCAAGCTCCCATCCACTCCTCCAACAACTCGAGCTCCTTTACTCTTACAGTAACCATCCTCGAACATACGTGGGAATACCCAAGAGATGGGGACATGTGGATTATGAGCCAGCTGAGGCAGCCACCTGCTGTCAGCCTACATGTAATGTTCCAGGCTGCACTATCAATGCTCCTATACCTAATTCCATGCTTGTTGCAGAGGAAAATTCACGGCTGGACACCAAGCTCCAGACTCCTATGTTCCACCGCTTAATCAACATTTCCATTAATATCAAGGCAGCGTCTCAAAGTTTACTTGTTCAAAAGAAAACACTTGGTTTTTCTCACTAAAAAAAATTTTTAATGACTACATTTCAGTAAGTGGCATAACCATTCTCCAAAACCTAGACGTCATTCTTGATTCCTTTCTTTGTTAGCCATCCTGGATACAAATATCTAAAATAACCTATTTACTAATCTACTTGTTTGTTTCCTATCTCCTCCTTCTAAAATTTCAGTTCTATGAAATCAGAAAATCCATATGTTTTGTCCTCTAGTGTGTGTCCAGCACTTACAAACATTTAGGACTCTGACTTAACATAGAGGGAAGGCACTAGGCAAATATATGATGGATGAATCTGTAAAGAAGTTTAATTAGTCAATTAATTTCTGATAACCGATTCAGGATTCCACCACCATCAGCCTTAAAAATTCTACAGAAATGCTGCTCCAAGATGACACATCTCTGCTCTAAGCAAAGATACCTCTTACTGGCCTTAGAATCAGACCATCTTTTATCACCACTATTTATTGAAAACCAGCTACTCTCAAGATTTGCTGATGTCACAGCCAAGGTTGCTACTATAATAGGGATTTCCTAGCTGCTGCTCCAAATCTGTTCTGCACTTATTTTAACAGCACCATGTCCAGTGATCTATGCTGGCATGAGCCAGTATTACTGCTGCCAATATGCAAGTACCACTGCACTTGTGAAGTATGTTATGTTCAGTTGTAAAAAGAAGTGTTCCACAGGAGAGTTATTTGGGTCCCAAATCATTACTGAGTCTAGTGAAACAGACCTTTCAATTAACACAGAGCCCTTTTTATTCTCTGTGGATGTATATACAATCCTAGCTTGGGTTAGAATGGATACAAATAAAAACTTAACACTGAAAGGGAACCATCTCGTTTCAGACCAATTCCTTTTACTCTTAAAAACAATTCTCTTGCTGAAATGTTATTGTCCCTTACCGTAGTCTGGCTTCAATTTATCAGCATCCATCCTTCTTTCCTTCCTTCTCTCTCTTTCTCCTTCCTTAACAAATAGTCACAGAACACCTAATCTGCTATGTACTGAGGAAAGAAAGATGAATTCATCTATAATTCCAAGGTACAGACATATACTTGGAAAGATGCAAAAAAAAAAAAAAAAGGCTTCAGGTTTATGACAAGTATATATTCAAGCTAAAATAGGTCACAAAGATAGGAGAGGTCAATTATTAGTGAGCAATTAATAAATTCTTAATTCAAGATGAGAACCAAATTGTGTCTGGCAATAGGGTTAGGGTTTTTCCCCTTCAGGGTGATGATGAAGCGTTGGAAGTGAAAGGAGAAAAGCAGGTACAGGCAGTGGGAGCCAAACACAGTTGGGTGGCTTTCCTTGTGACACACTGTAATGTGTTAAGTCAGCCCAAGTTGGACACCCAAAGATTTGGCTTTGTCTTCAGTTAAAAACGTATGACATGTGGATGTCTGCTTGATCGTGTCCACCTCTTCACAAACCCATGGACTGTTGCCCACCAGGCTCCTCTGTCCATGGTTTCAGTTCAGTTCAGTTCAGTCACTCAGTTGTGTCCGACTCTTTGTGACCCCATGAATCGCAGCACGCCAGGCCTCCCTGTCCATCACCAACTCCCGGAGTTCACTCAAACTCATGTCCATCGAGTTGGTGATGCCATCAGCCATCTTATCTTCTGTCATCCCCTTTTCCTCCTGCCCCCAATCCCTCCCAGCATCAGAATCTTTTCCAGTGAGTCAACTCTTCACATGAGGTGGCCAAAGTACTGGAGCTTCAGCTTTAGCATCACTCCCTCCAAAGAAATCCCAGGGCTGATCTCCTTCAGAATGGACTGGTTGGATCTCCTTGCAGTCCAAGGGACTTTCAAGAGTCTTCTCCAACACCACAGTTCAAAAGCATCAATTCTTTGGCGCTCAGCTTTCTTCACAGTCCAACTCTCACAACCATACATGACTAGGTATATGTAATTCATACATGGAGAAGGCACCCCTTTATTTCTCTTTCATAAATTTTTCTGATGAATACTTAGATTGGAGAAACAGATATTGATAGAATTTTATCATTGAATTTTATTTGTCCTTTTCAGTTACAATTAGAAAAGGTATGATAGTGGTTTTGCCACTTGCTAGCAGTGTGACACTGGGAAACCAACCCCTTTATGTTTAATTTTTCACCTTTATCTTATCTGTAAGTCAGAAGTGTTGAACCAACTTTTGAGGATCTCCCCCTGCTATGAAATTCTGTGGCTGTAAGACTCAAAAGGGGATAGAATATAAGATGCAGAGGACCTATATAACATTGAGTCTAAAGCTCATATTTACACAATATTATTTCTAGGAACTCATTACAAAATTCAGTTTTGTCTAGCAAATGCCAGTAAAGTCTGAGAGGAAAACAACATAAATTAAAGGGAGTCATTTTGGAAGAATGATATGAGAGAAGCAATACTTTTCTAAGCAGAAGCACTGTGTTACAGTCCATGGTTTGCCAGTTTCTGGCTGTGCTGAAAAAAATACTTTCCTTTCCTGATTCCCAGTTGTTTCTCCTGGAATAAATGATGCTACTGGGAATTGAAGAGGTTAATATATAATTATATCAGTAAAATGATATATCTTTGAAATATATCATTATAATATCAGACAAACGATGCTACCTGGAAGGTCAAAATCAGAATAGGAGGCAAAACTATCAGTACTCATGTGGATGTGAGCTCTCTACTATCAGTAGTTAAGCATTCTTTCCTCTCCACTCCCAAATTCTCCTAGAAAGCCTCCTTTCTAGGCAATGGAGGGAGGAGGGCAAAATTTGGATGCTCCTGGTGTATAACACAACACATACCAAAGGTGTCTCATTCCAAAGACAAAATAAGCTTCTCAATATATAGAGCCTTCCTAGGAGAATTTGGGAGTGGACAGGTAAGAATGCTTGACTACTGATTCCCAGACTACAAAATACCAAGAACCGTGCCCTGTGAGATCTGTGTGCTTATTTGCAGAGCATTCATCTGGATATAGTTCGCCTTTAACAAATCATACATACCTTTTATATGGGAACAGAGAGAGGTCCCATTCTTAACATTCTTGATTTCTTCCTCTCACAAAATAAACATCTTCCTTGCTTTGATCCATGGTGCAGGAACTGGTAGGTTTAATCAGGATTCATGATCTTAATGAAGAGTCTGGCAGTTACCATAGTTGAGTACTACACTGAGGTCTGAGTCAAGAGACACATTGCAGATGTCATTATATGATAACAAGAAAGCACATAACTTATTACTGAAAGAAAAATTTGGAGAAAGGGAACTCTCAACAATGGCAAATGAATTGTGAACTGGTAATATCTAAGAAGTATATTCCCTACAATTCAGCACCGTTTTGTTTTTGTTTGTTTTTAGCAGAGAAACTCTTCCATGTGTGCAAAAGGAGATATGTCCTAGACTTTCTGGCAGAATTGTTTGAAAGGGGAAAAATAAGAAACAATTGCAGTATCCATCCACAGGAGAATAAATAGTGTCATATAGTCATAAAACAGAATGTTACAAAAATAATGCAGTCAAAATAAACAAACCAGAGCAACACATATATCAATATGGATAAAGATCACAAAGCAATTTGAAAAATAATACCTATAACATGATAGAGAGCTCAAAATTCTGCAAAATTGTAGTATATGGTTTATAGATAAATACAAATAGAAATATTAGAAAACATAACTATAAATAAACACACTGAGTTATTGAGAGTAGATTATCTGTGGGAAGAAATGAAGGTAATGATAAAATGAAAGATTTTAGAGAAAATCCCAAAGCAAATATGAAATACTGGGAGAACATGATAAAGCTAGGTGCTGGGCACATGATTTTTATATTATTCTACATTGTTGTCTGTGTTTTTTGAACCACTTCATAACTGTGAAACAACACTTTTAAAAGCTTAAATATTGTATATGGCACATTCAAACTTAGGCATTTTTCTTATATGTATGAAAATTGCTTTGACACCATAAAAAATAAAAAGTCAATCAAAAACATTAGAAATACTGAAATGCCTACTCAGAGTTCTGTAGAAATATGTGAATCTGTACCAGAAGATTAATTAGAGAAATTTCATTATAGCAAATTACATTTTCTTATTGAATGAGAGAAATTTTATTGATTTTCATATAATTCAAATCCCAATCCTGAATTTTACTACATATATAAATGTAAATATTCAATTTTATCTTGGAAATGCTGTTTTTTTTTTTTTTCAGATTATTGTTTCAAAGCTCTCTGGCAAGATAAGGTGGCTTCTATTTATAAAACTGTAAGTATAATAACATCAGCATATCTGTTTGGCTACTAAACATGATGTGTGCTTTACCTCAGCAAGCAAAACTCAAGAGAATGCATTCTCACCATGTCTATCTAAGACACACTGAGGAAGTGAAGTTCGAAGGTGTCATGTTCCTACAGATTTCTCTTATGGTAAAAATCCTTGAAGCATGAGAAATGTGTAGCCACACTGATTTTCTCCCAGCATGTGATGCAGAATTTATATACTCTATTTTGATCCCATAAAAGAAAATCTATTGCCAAAAATAATAGTCCTGAACAAATTATATATTGAAAATGATCACACACCTCCTTTTAAAATTCCCACTTTTTATATGACGTAAAAATATAAATTAGGAAATAGGAGTTTAAAGGAAAATGGTTAAAGTTGTCATGACTTTTAGCATCAATTTTTATTTTGCTATACATCTTATATAATTTGAGTTAAATATAATTTTGAGGCAATAATGTATTTAATTGCATATTTTATTGAAATATTAAAAAATTATTTTCCAGAAAGTCTTCTAGATTATATGTTTCTATAATCCATTCATTTGGTGTTTCTTGTGGACTTACTTTGTGCAGGATTTGTGAGGCTGAGATGTGTGAAGGAATGTAATTTAACATGTATTGAGTATAAATATATATTTAAAGCATTTGCTAAGGATTTTAATCAAATATTTTATGAGTTCTGAAATGTAGGTATTCCCATTATGCTGATTTTGGCAGTTCCTCCCTTCAAGAGGTGGACTCTCTTTCCCACCACTTGAATCTGAACTTCTATTGTGATTAGTTCTTGGCCAACAGACTATGATAGAAGTGACTGTCATTTCTCAGCTTAGGCTCAAAGATACTCACTTTCTCTCTCTTGGCACTGGCTCTGCCATGTGAGAAAGCTCAGTCTACCTAAATGGAGGATGAGATATTATGTGGAAAGAGTCTAGTTATCCTACCAGACTTCCCTACATCATCTATTGCCTGCCAACTAACAAATACATGTAAGAACCCAGCCAACACCAGGGAAGCTGCCTTCTTGATACAAGTCTCATTAAAGATACATAAGTAAGTGGAGCCAAGACCAGAAGAACCACGTAGCTCACTCATAGACTAAAGAGCAAGAAGAAATCCTTATTAAGACACCGAGTTTTGGGTTTATATGTTACACAGCAATAGGTGGTGCTAGTGGTAAAGAACCCACCTGCCAATGCAGAAGACATAAGACATGCAGGTTCTATCCCTGGGTGGGGAAGATCCCCTGGAGTAGGAAATGGCAACCCACTCCAGTATTCTTGCCTGGAAAATGGACCCCATGGTGGGCTACAGCCCATGGGGTCGCCAAGAGTCTGACACAACTGAAGCACTTAGCTTACAGTAGTTAATTAGCACTCTGATCTTAGAAACGTGATATAATTTAGACTAGAGAAGAGTACTGAATCACATCTGTACAACTTCAAAGCCCATGTTCTTTCTATACTCTGTATGGAATAAAAAAAAAACTGAAGTAGAAGAGAATAGAACAAAGTCATACAGCTATTCCAAAGAGGTAGAAGTTACTTTGACTCAAATAATTAATAAATTTGTCATAAGGAAGATACCCTTTGGATTAGGCTCCTAATAGTTAAAGAAGAAAGTCTGCTGTTGAAGTCTGCTGATGTAGTAGGCTAAGGTGCAGAAGCAAGAAGGTGAAAATCATGGTCAAAAATGGCATATAGCCTGTAACATAACAGAGCTTTGGGAGATAAGGCCCTGTAAGTGTTTTTTATTCATGTGTGTGTTAGTCTCTTAGTTGTGTCCAACTATTTGCAGCCCCATGTCCACCAGGCTCTTCTGTCCATGGAATTGTCCAGGAAAGAACACTCTAGTGAGCAGCCATTCCCTTTTCCAGGGATCTTCCTGACCCAGGGATCAAACCCAGGACTTCTGTATTGCAGGCAGATTCTTTACTGTATGAGTCACTAGGGAAGCCCTTTATAAAATTCATACTGGATTTTTAAAATTCAGGTGAAAATTTATATGGAACGAAATATTTCTTCGTTTTAAGCAGAAATAGTAATTCATTGAGTTTTGATTACACGCGTTATAACTGATTCATGTCTTAAAATATACTAATGTTAAAGTGTACTTTGTAACAGAAAATTAAGGTTTAAAGAAGAAAATATACTTACTCTTTCCCTGGTGGCTCAGATGGAAAGCGTCTGTCTACAATGTGGGAGACCTGGGTTCGATCCCTGGGTCGGGAAGTTCCCTGGAGAAGGAAATGGCAACCCACTCTAGTACTCTTGCCTAGAAAATCCCATGGACGGAGGAGCCTGGTGTCCATGGGGTTGCAAAGAGTTGGACACGACTGAGCGACTTCAGTTTCAAATGACTCAGTATAAGTGAAAGATCATAGCTGTAGAGAGAGACAATATTGGATGTGAAATTCACCTTAGCCATTTACAACACAGATCCAGACAGGATACTTCTCTGATTCCTAGTTTCCTAATCCATAGAATAGAGATAATGGACATTTACTTAATAGGACTGTTGGCAAAATTAGATATAAGTGAAAGTTGATCAGTCATGTCCGACTCTTTGTGATCCCATGAACTACATAGTTCATGGAATTCTCCAGACCAATATACTGGAGTGGGTAGCCTTTCCCTTCTCCAGGGGATCTTCCCAACACAGGGATCAAATCCAGGTCTCTCGCATTCCAGGCAGATTCTTTATTGGCTGAGCCACCAGGGAAGCCCAAGAATACTGGAGAGGTTAGCCTATCCCTTCTCCAGGGATCTTCCCCACCCAGGAATCAAACCGGTGTCTCCTGCATTTGCAGGCAGATTCTTTACCAACTGACCATCAGAGAAGTCCATATATAAATGCCTGGCACATAATAAGCACTTGAAACAAAGTAGCTATTTTTTTTTTTTACAAAGTTAGAATTTAATACATTTAAAAAGTCCCTTTAGAATCAAAGAGTAAATAGTGACCTTATGAATAAACTCAGTGGTACTCTTAAATTCAGGGGTCCTTATATTTATTTATAAATATTTATAAATATAAACATATTTTTAAGTTATTTAACTTATGTTAAATAAATATAAATATAAATAAATGACCTTCTCATCTTAATTAGTATCCCTACTTCTTCTATAAGATGAAATGCAGAATGATACGTACCATGTTTCAACATCAGAAAATATTGAGTTAGTGATTTTGTGCTAAGAATAAAGTATAATACAAATCCCTGTCAGACGTAGTTGAAGAATAAGCCAGGAAATTGGGAAGGGGCTAAAAGAGGGATAGGATCACTTTCTCTTCAGAGGATTATCAGCTCCCCTTAAAACCTTGTCATGCTTTTAATAGTCCTTATTTTAGGGAGCTGCAATCTAGAAGGGGATCATGAGTCTACACACCAATAATCACATAGGGAACAAAGTTGAATGTATTTGTTAAAGAAGTAAAATCAAACGATGTATCTTTTTACAACTAGTAAATTAGCTTATATGTGCAAGTTTGTGTTGAAACTACAGCACTAATGCACGTTGCCCTGAGGATGAATTAATAGTCATTTTTTGAGAAAACCAAATAGCAAAAAGTTTGAAATAGTTCCCTGGTGGCTCAGACGGTAAAGTGTCTGCCTGCAATGCAGGAGACCCAGGTTCGATTCCTGGGTTGGAAGATCCCCTGGAGAAGGAAATGGCAATCCACTCCAGCACTCTTGCCTGGAAAATCCCATGGACAGAGAAGCCTGATAGGCTACAGTCCATGGGGTCGCAAAGAGTCGGACACGACTGAGCGACTTCACTTTCACTTTTGAAAATTTTGAAGCTTTTGAAACTCTTATTACTATTGTTGAGACTCTATGTTATTTGAAAGAAAAATGAAAAATCATATGCAATAGTACTCATTGCTAACTTAATTATAATAGTGAAAAACTGAAAGCAGCTTAATATCTGAAACTGAGAAATGGTTCAGTAAATAGCACAGTATCAATTTGTAGCCTATAAACTACCCATTAAAATGTATTGTTGTGAAGAATAGCAACATATAAGAATGTTTATAACATACTGTCAAGTACACAAAAAATTAAAGTGCACACTGTACTTTCAAATGCATAAAATTTGTTTTCTTATGATCAAGAGCTTATAAAAAGTGAAAACAAAGGATTTGTTAGTGAGGTGGGAGAGATTTTATTTTTATGTATATCTTTCATTATTGGTATAATGCTGCTTGTGCTACAAGCAGAAGACAGAATTAGAAATTAATAAAATGGAACTAATTATTCCCAAGTCATACTTTGGAGGCACCTATAAGTTGATTCTCCACAGTTTATCAATATCAGTGTCATTTCCTATTTCCCCTGAAATGCTTCATCTCCTTTATTCAACAAATTAAATTAAATGTTTTTGAATCAGTAAGCTGACATCAATTTGAAATAAATGCTATGAGGATAACAGACTTGAATTTATGTAGTGTGCATTGGGTAGAGTTTAGATTAAATGATAAAACAATTATTTGCCAGTTCCTTAACACTTCAATACATCTTAGATAGGGTAAAAGAAAAACATGGATTCTGGAAAATGGTGTTTTCAATGTCTTGTGGGTCATTTTTGAAAAAAGAGAACACTTTTTCCCCCAATAATAACACTTGTATGGATTTTAGCTAATTATATTATTCACATTTCCCATGAAGTTATACAATTCTTTATTAAAAATAGAGTTCTTTTTTTCTATCACATCACAGAAAGAACCATAATAATACTGATCATTTTAAGGAATCATTTTTATGCACCAAATGCTGATTTTTAGGATGTTTTGATCCGAATGCCAGCACTAACTTCTGAAAGAGACAGTACTTGATTTGAGTTTATCTATACACTAATACGGTACCCCACTCCAGTACTCTTGCCTGGAAAATCCCATGGACGGAGGAGCCTGATAGGCTGTAGTCCATGGGGTCTCTAAGAGTCGGACACGACTGAGCGACTTCACTTTCACTTTTCACTTTCATGCATTGGACAAGGACATGGCAACCCACTCCAGTGTTCTTGCCTGGATAATCCCAGGGGCGGGGGAACCTGGTGGGCTGCTGTCTATGGGGTCGCACAGAGTCGGACACGACTGAAGTGACTTAGCAGCAGCATATACTAATACTAACTTCTCTCTTTTCTCTGCTTCTCTGGAAAAAAAAAAGTATAAAAAACTATAAATTAATGAAAATAACTGAATTCATTGGAAATGTGTAAAATAATAAAATTGCGATTGCTACCCTTTAGAGAAGTATTAATAAATATTGAAAAATTCTGTTACAAAAAGGAGAGATATGTCTTCCTGTTCCTACATATTAATTCCTTTTGCAATTCAATAAATATTTACTTGGAGTCAACAACCACTATGCTAGATGCATGGAATACAACCATAACAATGGCAAAATTCTTGTTATGAAGCCTAATTAAAAAAAAAGAAAACAGATAAATGAACAGGCAATAACAGTACAGTTTAATAAAGTTTATGGTAGAGTACTAAGGCAATGCTATGGATTGAATGTTTGTCTCCCCACCCCGAATTCATATGGTGAATTCCTAATCCCCAATGTGATGGTATTTAAAGGTGGAGCCTTTAGGGAGTGGTTAATTTTGACTGAGGTTGTGAGTGTGGAGCTCTCATAATGAGAGACAGAGCTAAGACAGAAATTTACATCAAGAAGTACAGTGCCACTCTAACAAATATCTAAAAATGTGCAAGTGGATTTTAGAACTAGATGAAGAGTTTTGAGGTGCATGCCAGAAAAATTCAGCATTGCTGTAAAGGGATTTTTAAAGGCAATCTGGTAAGGGCTCAGAACAAGAAAAAAACTGTAGAGGAAGATCTAATCTTCCTTTCAGTTCAGTTCAGTTCAGTCGCTCAGTCATGTCCGACTCTTTGTGACCCCATGAATTGCAGCACACCAGGCCTTCCCGTCCATCACCATCTCCCACAGTTCACCCAAACTCATGTCCATTGAGTTGGTGATGCCATCCAGCCGTCTCATCCTCTGTTGTCCCCTTCTCCTCCTGCCCCCAATCCCTCCCAGCATCAGGGTCTTTTCCAATGAGCATGAGGTGGCCAAAGTTCAATCTTCTTTTAAAAATGCATTAATAATGATGTACAGAATGTTGGTAGAAATATGAATGGTAGAGGCCATTGTGATGAGGTCTTTGAACTGTGGCATTGGAGACAACTCTTGAGAGTCCCTTGGACTGCAAGGAGATCAAACCAGTCAATCCTAAAGGAAATCAGTCCTGAATATTCACTGAAAGGACTGATCCTGACGCTGAAGCTCCAATACTTTGGCCACCTAGTGCAAAGGGCTGAATTCATTAGAAAAGACTCTGATGCTGGGGAAGATTGAAGCAAGGAGGAGAAGGGAACTACAGAGGATGACATGGTTGGATGGCATCACTGACTTGATGGACATGAGTTTGAGAAAGCTCTGGGAGACGGTGAAGGACAGGGAAACCTGGCATGCTGCAGTCCATGGCGTTGCAAAGAGTCAGACACGACTGAGTGACTGAACTGAACTGGATCCAGATGAGGAATATATTTCTGGACAGTGGAGAAAAGGCAATCCCTGCTAAGGCAGTGAAGCACTTGGCTGAATTATATTTGTGTTTTAATGTTTTCTGGAGGATATCATTTACAAGCAATGAAGTTGGACTGTTAGCCTAGGAGATTCCTAAGCAAAATATTGAAGGAAAGGCTTGGTTCTTCCTCACTACTTATAGTAAAATATGACAGAAGAATGATAATGGAAAATGAAATCATTTAGCAAAAAAGAACAGAACTTGGAGACTTCGAAAATTCTTGGCCTGCTCATATTACAAGAAATAAGAACATCTAGGGTGTGTCTGAATGACCTTTTAATATGGGGATTAAGTGTGGGTATGAACCATGAATGGACTTCCCAGTGGCTCAATGGTAAAGAATCTGCCTGCCAATGCAGAAGATGCAGGATTCATGGGTTCAGTACTTGGATGGGGAAGATCCCCTGCAGAAGGAAATGGCAACCCACTCTAGTGTTCTTACCTGGGAAATCCCATAGACAGAGGAGCCTGGCAGGCTCTAGTCCCTGGGGTCGCAAAAGTGTCAGACATAACTCAGCAACTAAACAACAACAAGACCATGGATACTATCAACCGTCTCAACAGAGGGCAAGAATCAAGATGGAATTATACCAGCAGACACTGCTAGTTTGTACTAAAGAAGACAGAGAATGTAGAATGAAATGAAGCAAAATTGATGGCTTTCTTAAACCCTGCTCCACTGGACCATAGAGTTATTTGTCTGTGAACTTGTGCTGTCTTTCAAGAAAAGGGAAGGCCCTAAGATTGATTCAGATATTGTCAAGGCCAAACCATTTGATTTTAGTTTTATTTAAAAAAAATTAGGGAAAGATATTAAATTAAAAAAAATTTTTTTTGTGAGTCCAGTAATGCTTTAAAAAACATATATTACATAAATACAATATCTAGTTGTGTGGCATTTAGAAGCATCTTCAAAATATCTTGACTCTATAGGATCATAAAGGGAATTGAGCTCATCATCTGAATCAGAAGTACACCCCCGTATCAAACTTTAAAAAGAAGAAAGCCAACAATAAAGATGATATATAATCTGCCCACATTTTATAGCTAGAAATTTTCATACGTAGGATGGGAGTCCAGACTTGTCTGCACCAAAGTCTGTGCTGCTGCTGCTGCTGCTGCTGCTAAGTCGCTTCAGTCGTGTCCGACTCTGTGCGACCCCATAGACGGCAGCCCATCAGGCTCCCCCATCCCTGGGATTCTCCAGGCAAGAATACTGGAGTGGGTTGCCATTTCCTTCTCCAATGCATGAAAGTGAAAAGTGAAAGTGAAGTCACTCAGTCGTGTCCAACTCTTAGCAACCCCATGGACTGCAGCCCACCAGGCTCCTCCGTCCATTGGATTTTCCAGACAAGAGTACTGGGGTGGGGTGCCATTGCCTTCCCTGAAAGTCTGTGCTGTTTCTTTTTTTTTTTTCTTTTTTTTAAATTTTATTTTTACTTTATTTTACTTTACAACACTGTATTGGTTTTGCCATACATTGGCATGAATCCGCCACGGGTGTATACGAGCTCCCAATTCCCACACTCTGTAGGTACATATAGTGGGAAATATAAGGTATCATATTAATAAAATTCCTGTATATTTGCCTTCACATTATCTTATTTGCAGGAAATCAATTGTTGATTTTATTAGGATATCAGAATATGTTATTTTCAGAGTACCAACCATAGCTTTTCCTTGTACCTTTGAGTACTCTTCCTTCTATACCAACTACATTGAGATTTGCAAAAGCAGGAGTTTCTGCTGCTTTGTCATGATTCCGTGGCTCCCTGTATCCCATTTGTAGTCATTTCTGTGGTCTATCACATTTCAGTAATTAGAGAATCTAGATTCTCTAGTAGTTTCATCAAACCAGTCCCCAAAATCACAGCTACTGCTTTCCTGTAATTGGAGTACATTAACATTAAATTCATTAATGTGAAGATTTGGATGAAAGATTTTTATCCAAAGTTTTTTTTCTCCTCATACCCATTTTGTGATTTAAACATTTTTAGCATGTTGCATTACTGTTTAATTTTTATTTTTTTTAACATAATAAAAATCCACACCTAATTTGATGTGATTTCTTTGGCAGTTAATAAGAACACATTATACAGTTAAATGAATCTGCAAACTAAATAATGGTTGTAGTGGGTGTGAAAATAGGGATATTTAAATGCATAAGGAAATTTAGCACACATCCCAGTGGCCATGTAAATAGGCTTCTGATTCTTTTATAAATTGCAAACACTTTCTTGTGCAGAAACACTGTGAAAAATATAATCCTGAAACCATACATAGAGCTTATTATCATACCTCACTGCATGCCTATTATCCACTTAAGAGCTCCATTAAAACACCCACTCTTGTTTTAGCAGCAGCTACACAAATCAAAAACTAAGCCTCATTTGTCACTATTTATCCTCAGAGACTAAAGACAGCTGTATTTATGAAGTGTATTTAAGATTACATCTCCTGTTATTTTGATAAAAAATTTTCAAATATGACCCTGTGTCATATAAAATTAGTGCTCAAAAACTCATTATCAGCATGAATTCTAGAATAGACTCCAAAGGAATGTCTATAAAGAAAAATGTGGGTAATGGACATTTGGTGGGTTGTACTGTAAACTTACTATAAGTAACTTAAGCTTTTTGATGTCCTAGCTATTTATTGCCATTTACAGTTTACATGCAAGGGTATCTATGTTCAATAATTTACCTGAAAGTAAAATAATTTAAAAGATAACACATCACTGAGAAACTGATATTGATATCTAGCTTCAGTTCAGTTCAGTTCAGTCGCTTAGTTGTGCCCAACTCTTTGCAACCCCATGAATTGCAGCAAACCAGGCCTCCCTGTCCATCACCAATTCCCGGAGTTCACTCAAACTCATGTCCATTGAGTCAGTGATGCCATCCAGCCATCTCACCCTCTGTCGTCCCTTTTTCCCCTTGCCCGCAATCCCTCCCAGCATCAGAATCTTTTCCAGTGAGTCAACTCTTCGCATGAGGTGGCCAAAGTACTGGAGTTTTAGCTTTAGCATCATTCCTTCCAAAGAACAGCCACGGCTGATTTCCTTTAGAATGGACTGGTTGGATCTCCTCGCAGTCCATGGGAATCTCAAGAGTCTTCTCCAACACCACAGTTCAAAATCATCAATTCTTTGGTGCTCAGCTTTCTTCACAGTCCAACTTTCACATCCATACATGACCACAGGAAAAACCAAAGCTTTGATGAGATGGACCTTTGTTGGCAAAGTAATGTTTCTGCTTTTGAATATGCTATCTAGGTTGGTCATAACTTTCCTTCCAAGGAGTAAGCATCTTTTAATTTCATGGCTGCCGTCACCATCTGCAGTGATTTTGGAGCCCCCAAAAATAAAGTCTGTCACTATTTCCACTGTTTTCCCATCTAGTTCCCATGAAGTGATGGGACCAGATGCCATGATCTTCATTTTCTGAATGTTGAGCTTTAAGCCAACCTTTTCACTCTCCTCTTTCACTTTCATCAAGAGGCTTTTTAGTTACTCTTCTTAGGGCCAAGTAAAGAAACCATAATACAGACTGTTGACATTCAGATGTGCCATGGAGATGATGCATTTTTAAACCTGCATTTTAAAAGGCTGTGATATTCTCTTCCCTTTTCATTTGGCCCCAACTGTCTATTATTTTGGATACCACTGACTATTTAAAAAAAAATAATTGTATTGCCATTAAATGGGCAGATGTAGCTGTATATGAAAACATAGTCAGAACGTGTTAGATTATGCTTTTGAAATGAACACAAAAGGAATGACCAATCAGGTGCATGCTAAGTCCGTTCAGCTGTGTCCAACTCTGTGTGACCCTATAGACTATAGCCCACCAAGCTCCTCTGTCCATGGGATTCTTTAGGCAAGAATACTGGAATGGGTTGCCATTTCCTTCTCATAGAGATCAAATAATTATTTGTGTGCATCATGACTGACTTTAAGATGGATGCCATTAGATGAATTGTGACTCTGATGCTGGGAGGGATTGGGGGCAGGAGGAGAAGGGGATGATAGAGGATGAGATGGCTGGATGGGATCACTGACTCGATGGACATGAGTTTGGGTGAACTCCAGGAGTTGGTGATGGACAGGGAGGCCTGGCGTGCTGCAATTCATGGGGTTGCAAAGAGTCAGACATGACTGGGGGACTGAAATGAACTGAACTGAACTGATCTGATGTCAATTTAAGTGAGCTAAGATCAAACCCCTACATGTACACATGTGCTTTCCCACATTTAAACATAAGAATGCATTACTATATCAATCTATGCCTCTACATTTTTTGCAAACAAAATTATTGGGTTTTTAATACATATATTTTTTTAGCATCTAAACCTAGATACTTCAGAATGCTCACTACATAGAGGCACTTTACTGCCTTGAGTATTCTGTGGGCACCCGATGCTAAAGCCATATTGGAACCATGATATTATCATGTCTCTTCTAGGCCAGTGCAAATAGATGGACTGAAGGTTATTATATGAGTCTGAACAAGGAATTAGCAGTGAGGATAGAATGGGTAGAATAGGTTCCAGAAATATTTACTTGATTAATATTGAAAGGAACTGAGAATTGATTTGATACAATGAGTGAGAGAACAGGAGTTGTTGAAACGAAATGAGGTTTCTGCCTTGGAAACTAAGGAGTGATCAATCTATTAACCAGGATAAATAAAAGATAAGGCTTAGTATGTCTTTAGATGTCAAGGTACTATTGCCTAGAAAACACTGAGCAGGGATTCAGCTCAGGTGGATTATAAGGATTAGAGCCAAAGTTATGTATTCAGAACCATTAGTTTATAAATATTATGTAAAGTCATAGGTATAAATGAGATTAAAAGATGTGGGAACTTTTTCTAAATTATTCTTTATATAATTTTTTCCTTTTTATCATTTATTTGGGTGTTGAAAAGCCCAACCTATTTACCATGTATCCAACTGCTACTGAATATCTTTTTACTTGTAAGACTTGTGGGTACCTCAGAGACAGAGTATCTAAAATCCACCCCCTATCTTTACCAAACCCCATCCTGTGTTTCCATTCTTTATTTTCAAACAAATAAAAATGAAGTCATCCTCCTTATCACAGAATTAGTGAGTCATTTAGAACCCTGCTTTTTATTTAGTATTTCCTATATAATCTGACATTCTAGTATATCTTCAGTTTATTACCTTTTCTCCATTCCTCTGATGATTTTAGCTAGTGAATATAGCATTCATTGACTGGATTACAGAGATAGTTTCCAACTTGACTTATGTGCTTCTGGTTTTGACCCCTCCAATTTACTCTCCATCCAAATTGTGGTTGCAGTGGAAAACTTACAGTGTAAAATTAATTGTGAAACCCTCGTGCTTAAAATCTCTTAATGATCATATTATTCAGGATAAAACAGATTTCTTAGCTTGTTATACTGACTCCTCACTGTTTTCCACCTGACTACATACTCACCTTTCCTCCCTCTATTTTTCCTATACATGTAGAGAAACACACACACATGGAGTCAGACATTCTGGAGTGTGAAGTCAAGTGGGCCTTAGGAAGCCCTGCTGTCATCAAAGCTAGCGGAGGTGATGGAATTCTAGCAGAGCTATTGGAAATCCTGAGATGATGCTATCAGAGTGCTGCATTCAATATGCCAGCAAAGTTGGAAGACTCAGTAGTGGCAAAAGGACTAGAAAAGTTCAATCCTCATCCTAATTCCCAAGAAGGACAATACTAAATGAAATTAAAAGATGCTTTCTTCTTAGAAGAAAAGCTGTGCAAACCTAGACAGCATATTAAAAAGCAGAGACATTACTTTGCCAACAAAGGTCCATCTTATCAAGGCTATGGTTTTTCCAGTAGTCATGTATGGATGGAAGAGTTGGACCATAAGGAAAGCTGAGCACTGAAGAACTGATGCTTTTGAACTGTGGTGTTGGAGAAGACTCTTGAGAGTCCCTTGAACTGCAAGGAGATCCAACCAATCCATCTTAAAGGAAATCAGTCCTGAATATTCTTTGGAAGGAGTGATGCTGAAGCTGAAGCTCCAATACATTGGCCACCTGATGTGAAGAACTGACTCACTTGAAAAGACCCTGATGCTGGAAAAGATTGAAGGCGGGAGGAGAAGGGGATGACAGAGGATGAGATGGTTGGATGGCATCACCACCTTGATGGACATGAGTTTGAGCAAGCTCTGGGTGTTGGTGGTGGACAGGGAAGGCTGGTGTGCTGTAGTCCATGGGGTTGCAGAGTCAGACATGAATGAGTGACCAAACTGAACTGATGAAGACCAGTTACTACTCTAGGGTGTCAACCTGACCCTGGTGTTTCAGGTACCTAACCTTCTTCTACATTCCCTGTTTGACTGTTTGTGACCCCATGGATTGTAGCCCAACAGGCTCCTCCATCCATGGGATTCTCTAGGCTAGAAAACTGGAGTGGGTTGCCATGCCCTTCTACAGGCGATCTTCTCTACCCAGGGCTCAAACCCACATCTCTTATATCTCCTGCATTGGCAGGTGGGATCTTTGCTATTAGTGCCACTTGGGAAGCCTCCACATTCTGCAGGAAATAAGAAGTTGTTTCCTAGAGTAACAGAACCAGAGAGTCTCTGAGCCAGTCAGTGTAGGGGGTCTTAATGGTGGGTGTAACATAGAAGAGAGTTTAAACCAAGCATCATCAAATGAATTGCCTTCCTCAGTTGTTTAGTAGATACTGGAGCTAATTTTGGCATATACATGGCTGTTCAGCCCTGTGTAAGCCTGACCCATTCTCTTTCCTCTAATTTCACCCTAGTGTGCCAATCAGTGATTGCCCCCAGATGCCTTTCTATTTCCCATCTGTCTTTGGCTTGCAACTATTTTCCTTGTAGAATAAAAAAAAAAATGTGAGCAAAGAAAGATTAGTATGAATAACCATTTTTAGTAGAAAAATTCATTCGGTGAATCTACACACCAATGAGTAATGTCATATACAATTACACTGTAGAGTTAAAACACAAAAACTAAAGGCATCACACTAATTACTAGGACAAAAACTAAAGACATGTTTTTTCAAGCTCTTTCTTCAAACAATCTCATACAAAGTAGATAAATATGGAGAATTTCTGACTGAAATAGAATCATATTTGGAGAGAGGAACATAGCCACACAATATTCAGAAAGAGATGCCTTTCAGCACCAGTAATTATCAAGACAAAAATACATTAGTGTTTGCAGTATGAAATAAGAAATGGAAATACCAATGGTCAGACAATGAGACACTTCGAGAAAGTCTTTCTTCTGTTTGCTCCTTTATCTCTAAAGGCACAAGATTCCTTCAAAGGCTTGCTTTACATGCCTATGGCTCCCCTCACTGTGCTACGGCCCATGAGGAAGCTCTTAGCCTCTGGCTTAAATATTCACTCAGTGCTTATCTGTTCTTTTCAAACAAGTCTATAAAACTTCATGTAGGTGAAGAAATTTCTTCATGTCGAAGCTTACAGCATTGGGCTTTTGACATTTTAATTTGGGGATGTTGCTTCTTGGCTGGTGAATTCACTTTTGGCAAACCTCATTGATTGGATGGGGGCAGATTTAGGGAAGAATCTAAAGTATTGTAATTTTTAAAAACCTCTTGTTTTACTATCAAAGAAGCTAGATGATAGAATATGAGAGCATAGTTTAAGAGAATGCTTTGGGAAATAGGCTCAGTGAATAAATAAAAACAACTGTAATTAGCCTATTACATATAGGTATTACTTGTAAATGTAAATGATGCTTTTAAAGCACTCAACGTTGCTTGAAAGTAATTCCATCTTTGAATTAGTTATAAACTTTAAGCATTCTGTTCACGATGGTTTTCCTCTATTAATTTGCTTAACAAACCATTTTTTCATCATTAGAGCAAAGGTAAACTTCAACACAATTAAGAATATTTTCAAATTATGGTAATTTGATACAAGCAAATTTCACTGTCAGGGCACAGTAGGTGTAAACTTAAATGTCAGAAACAGACATTGGCTATCACTTGAACCTTTATTATTTATATCTGATCAGCCAAGAACTAGAATACGTGTCAGTACTGGAATAATCTTGATTGTAAGACTGACTAACACACAGAGTCAGAGAACAGAGTTCACCTCGGAAGATTTTGCATCCCCAAGTTCCACCCAGCATGTAGGGTCAGAGGAGAATCCTGTGATATATTAGAGCAGAGGAGTGAGTCCAAGGGAAAGCAGATCCCTGAGTTTAACAGTGATGGTGAGAGGACTACTGAGTAACTGGGAGCTGTCAAGCAGAATCAGCTCCTGTGATAGATGCTCTCAGTTTAAAGAAGTAAAGGCAAAATCATAGGAGAAATAACTTTTTAGCATGAAATCCTAGAGGCCCTTGAGGATAGATGATGCCAGAAAAATGTGAGATTATTGTGCCTGCCAGAGTATATTAATGCTGTAAATATAGATAATTTCCTAAGGAAAAAGATCCTTGAAGATGTATCAAATGTATGGTGTTGAATATCAAGCTTAATAGCAAAGACACAGAGTGCCAACTGAGCATCGATTCCTGCCCTTCCTCCTCCACTGCTGCTGCTGCTAAGTCGCTTCAGTCGTGTCCGACTCTGTGGGACCCCATAGACGGCAGCCCAACAGGGTCCCCAGTCCCTGGGATTCTCCAGGCAAAAACACTGGAGTGGGTTGCCATTTCCTTCTCCATCCTCCTCCACAGGGTACTGAAATAAGGCTGGGATGTCTCCGAGGTACCTTCAATTCAATGGGGTTCCTATCTGAATTCATTAATTCTTTTCTCATATTTTTTTCTCTTTTCAGATTCTCCATCTTCAGTAAATTTAGGGATCAGTTCAGTTCAGTTCAGTCACTCAGTCATGTCCTACTCTTTGCCACCCCATGAATTGCAGCACGCCAGGCCTCCCTGTTCATCACCATCTCCTGGAGTTCACTCAGACTCACGTCCATCGAGTCCGTGATGCCATCAAGCCATCTCATCCTCGGTCGTCCCCTTCTCCTCCTGCCCCCAATCCCTCCCAGCATCAGAGTCTTTTCCAATGAGTCAACTCTTCACATGAGCTGGCCAAAGTACTGGAGTTTCAGCTTTAGCATCATTCCTTCCAAAGAAATCCCAGGGTTGATCTCCTTCAGAATGGACTGGTTGGATCTCCTTGCAGTCCAAGGGACTCTCAAGAGTCTTCTCAAACACCATAGTTCAAAAGCATCAATTCTTCAGCGTTCAGCCTTCTTCACAGTCCAACTCTCACATCCATACATGACCATAGGAAAAACCATAACCTTGACTAGATGGACCTTAGTTGGCAAAGTAATGTCTCTGCTTTTGAATATACTGTCTAGATTGGTCATAACTTTTCTTCCAAGGAGTAAGTGTCTTTTAATTTCATGGCTGCAGTCCCCATCTGCAGTGATTTTGGAGCCCAAAAAAATAAAGTCTGACACTGTTTCCACTGTTTCCCCATCTATTTCCCATGAAGTGATGGGACCGGGTGCCTTGATCTTCGTTTTCTGAATGTTGAGCTTTAAGCCAACTTTTTTGCTCTCCTCTTTCACTTTCATCAAGAGGCTTTTTAGCTCCTCTTCGCTTTCTGCCATAAGGGTGGTGTCATCTGCATATCTGAGGTGATTGACATTTCTCCCAGCAACCTTGATTCCAGCTTGTGTTTCTTCCAGTCCAGCGTTTCTCATGATGTACTCTGCATAGAAGTTAAATAAGCAGGGTGAGAATATACAGCCTTGATGTACTCCTTTTCCTATTTGGAACCAGTCTGTTGTTCCATGTCCAGTTCTAACTGTTGCTTCCTGACCTGCATACAGATTTCTCAAGAGGCAGGTTAGGTGGTCTGGTATTCCCATCTCCTTCAGAATTTTCCACAGTTTATTGTGATCCACACAGTCAAAGGCTTTGGCATAATCAATAAAGCAGAAATACGTTTTTCTGGAACTCTCTTGCTTTTTCCATGATCCAGTGGATGTTGGCCATTTGATCTCTGGTTCCTCTGCCTTTTCTAAAACTAGCTTGAACATCTGGGAGTTCATGGTTCCGTATTGCTGAAGCCTGGCTTGGACAATTTTGAGCATTTCTTTACTAGCATGTGAGATGAGTGCAATTGTGCGGTAGTTCGAGCATTTTTTGCATTTCCTTTCTTTGGAATTGGAATGAAAACTGACCTTTTCCAGTCCTGCAGCCACTGCTGAGTTTTCCAAATTTTCTGGCATATTGAGTGCAGCACTTTTACAGCATCATCTTTCAGGATTTGAAAAAGCTCAACTGGAATTCCATCACTTCTACTAGCTTTGTTTGTAGTGATGCTTTCATAAGGCCTAGAGGAGCTATCCCACGTTGAAGGTCAGGAACAGCGGCGGTAAGGAGATACCTCTCATCCAAGGTAAGGAGCAGTGGCTGTGCTTTGCTGAAGCAGCCGTGAAGAGATACCCCATGCCCCAGGTAAGAGAAACCCAAGATGGTAGGTGTTGCAAGAGGGCATCAGAGGGCAGACACACTGAAACCATACTCACAGAAAACTAATCAATCTAATCACACTAGGACCACAGCCTTGTCTAACTCAATGAAATCAAGCCATGCCTGTGGGGCAACCCAAGAAGGGCGAGTCATGGTGGAGAGGTCTGACAGAGCGTGGTACATTGGAGAAGGGAATGGCAAGCCACTTCAGTATTCTTGCCTTGAGAATCACATGAACAGTAGGAAAAGGCAAAATGATAGGATACCAAAAGAGGAACTCTCCAGGTCATTAGGTGCCCAATATGCTACTGGAGATCAGTGGAGAAATAAGTACAGAAAGAATGAAGGGATGGAGCCAAAGCAAAAACAATACCCAGTTGTGGATGTGACTGGTGATAGAAGCAAGGTCCGATGCTGTAAAGAGCAATATTGCATAGGAACCTGGAATGTCAGGTCCATGAATCAAGGCAAGTTGGAAGTGGTCAAACAAGAGATGGCAAGAGTGAACGTCGACATTCTAGGAATCAGCGAACTAAAATGGACTGGAATGGGTGAATTTAACTCAGATGACCATCATATCTACTACTGCGGGCAGGAATCCCTCAGAAGAAATGGAGTAGCCATCATGGTCAAGAAAAGAGTTCGAAATGCAGTACTTGGATGCAATCTCAAAAACGACAGAATGATCTCTGTTCGTCTCCAAGGCAAACCATTCAATATCACAGTAATCCAAGTCTATGCCCCAACCAGTAACACTGAAGAAGCTGAAGTTGAACGGTTCTATGAAGACCTACAAGACCTTTTAGAACTAACACCCAAAAAAGATATCCTTTTCATTATAGGGGATTGGAATGCAAAAGTGAGAAGTCAAGAAACACCTGGAGTAACAGGCAAATTTGGCCTTAGAATGCAGAATGAAGCAGGGCAAAGACTAATAGAGTTTTGCCAAGAAAATGCACTGGTCATAGCAAACACCCTCTTCCACAACACAAGAGAAGACTCTACATATGGACATCACCAGATGGTCAACACCGAAATCAGATTGATTATATCCTATGCAGCCAAAGATGTAGAAGCTCTATACAGTCAACGAAAACAAGACCAGGAGCTGACTGTGTCTCAGATCATGAACTCCTTATTACCAAATTCAGACTTAAATTGAAGAAAGTAGGGAAAACCACTAGACCATTCAGGTATGACCTAAATCAAATCCCTTATGATTATACAGTGGAAGTGAGAAATAGATTGAAGGGCCTAAATCTGATAGAGTGCCTGATGAACTATGGACTGAGGTTCATGACATTGTACAGGAGACAGGGATCAAGACTATCCCCATGGAAAAGAAATGCAAAAAGGCAAAATGGCTGTCTGGGGAGAACTTACAAATAGCTGTGAAAAGAAGAGAGGTGAAAAGCAAAGGAGAAAAGGAAAGATAAAAGCATCTGAATGCAGAGTTCCAAAGAATAGCAAGAAGAGATAAGAAAGCCTTCTTCAGCGATCAATGCAAAGAAATAGAGGAAAACAACAGAATGGGAAAGACTAGAGATCTCTTTAAGAAAATTAGAGATACGAAGGGAACATTTCATGCAAGAATGGGCTCGATAAATGACAGAAATGGTTATGGACCTAACAGAAGCAGAAGGTATTAAGAAGAGGTGGCAAGAATACACGGAAGAACTGTACAAAAAAGATCTTCATGACCCAGATAATCATGATGATTTGATCACTAGTCTAGAGCGAGACATCTTGGAAAGTGAAGTCAAGTGGGCCTTAGAAAGCATCACTACGAACAATTTAGGGATAGCCATCCTTTAACTCAAGAGCTGAACGATCAGGTTCATTCTTTCATTTAACAAATCAAAACTACTCTGAAGTTCTGAGCACTGTTCGAAGTACTTAGGATACATTTGTGAACAAGACAAACAAATATTCCTGCCTTCCTTGAACTTGTATTCTAAATAGTATGGACATGCATGCATGCATGCTAAGTAGCTTCAGTTGTGTTCGACTCTGCAATCCTACTGACTGTAGCCTGCCAGGCTCCCCTGTCCTTGGGATTCTCTAGGCAAGAATACTGAAGTGGATTGCCATGCCCTTCTCCAGATAGTATGGACAGTAAAGAATAAATATCAGAAAAAATTGAACTATGTACTGTTTTAATAAATACAATGGAAAGTCAAATAAGGGGGATCAGAATTGTGGGAAGGAATGGTGGGAAGGATGGGTTGCAACTTTAAACTGAGTGGGCAGGATAGACTGAAACTGAAGAAAACTCAACTCTACCTCCTGCTCTTCTTCCTTACCTCTTGCCAGACCTAGCTGAGTTAGAATCTAACTATTCTTCAATGTCCTGTTCAAATGACATCTCCTTTGTGAAGCCTGCCCTGATTTCCTTAGCATGTCTTCAACATTTCTCCTTTGTATCCCCTATGTGGCTCCTCTGAGTTGTAGACACATCCTGTGCCTGTGAATGTGCATCTGACAGGTTCCCATCTCAAGTGCTTGCATCTCTGCTTCTCTGCCTTAGGACTTAGGCACTTTCTTAACACAGTGCGAGTGCTTGGAGAGCAAGGAAGCCCTAAAGTCCTGGGGATTTACCACCTCCCAGGGATAATATAAAAACTTTAAGAGATGAGAATGGGTAGATAATAACTACTGAAACTCCCCCATTTGCTAGCAGAGCAATTCCTCAGAACCTACCAATGGGATTAAGCATCAGTTGCCCATAATATCTGTTAATAATGCATTATTTCCTGGTGTTTTGCCCAACCTTTCCTCCCTCTCAGTACTTTCTCACTGTGCTCACAATACTAATTTTGTAAATAACTGTTCACATCCAATTCCTTTCAGTTCAGTTCAGTCACTCAGTTGTGTCCGACTCTTTGTGACCCCATGAATTGCAGCACGCCAGGCCTCCCTGTCCAGCACCAACTCCCGGAGTTCACTCAAACTCATGTCCATCGAGTCGGTGATGCCATCTCATCCTCTGTCGTCCCTTCTCCTCCTGCCCCCAATCCCTCCCAGCATCAGAGTCTTTTTCAGTGAGTCAACTCTTCGCATGAGGTGGCCAAAGTACTGGAGTTTCAGCTTTAGCATCATTCCTTCCAAAGAAACCCCAGGGCTGATTTCCTTTAGAATGGACTGGTTGGATTTCCTTGCAGCCCAAGGGACTCTCAAGAGTCTTCTCCAACACCACAGTTCAAAAGCATCAATTCTTTGGCGCTCAGCTCTCTTCACAGTCCAACTCTCACATCCATACATGACCACAGGAAAAACCATAGCCTTGACTAGATGGACCTTTGTTGGCAAAGTAATGTCTCTGCTTTTGAATATGCTATCTAGGTTGGTCATAACTTTCCTTCCAAGGAGTAAGCGTCTTTTAATTTCATGGCTGCAATCACCATCTGCAGTGATTTTGGAGCCCCCCAAAATAAAGTCTGACACTGTTTCCACTGTTTCCCCATCTATTTCCCATGAAGTGATGGGACCAGATGCCATGATCTTAGTTTTCTGAATGTTGAGCTTTAAGCCAACCTTTTCACTCTCCACTTTCACTTTCATCAAGAGGCTTTTTAGTTCCTCTTCACTTTCTGCCATAAGGGTGGTGTCATCTGCATATCTGAGGTTATTGATATTTTTCCCAGCAATCTTGATTCCAGCTTGTGCTTCTTCCAGTCCAGCGTTTCTCATGATGTACTCTGCATAGAAGTTAAATAAGCAGGGTGAGAATATACAGCCTTGATGTACTCCTTTTCCTATTTGGAACCAGTCTGTTGTTCCATGTCCACTTCTAACTGTTGCTTCCTGACCTGCATATAGGTTTCTGAAGAGGCAGGTCAGGTGGTCTGGTATTCCCATCTCTTTCAGAATTTTCCACAGTTTATTGTGATCCACACAGTCAAAGGCTTTGGCATAGTCAATAAAGCAGAAATAGATGTTTTTCTAGAACTCTCTTGCTTTTTTGATGATCCAGCGGATGTTGGCCATTTGATCTCTGGTTCTTCTGCCTTTTCTAAAACCAGCTTGAACATCTGGAAGTTCACGGTTCATGTACTGCTGAAGCCTCTCTTGGAGAATTTTGAGCATTACTTTACTAGAGTGTGAGATGAGTGCAATTGTGCGGTAGTTTGAGCATTCTTTGGCATTGCCTTTCTTTGGGATTTGAATGAAAACTGACCTCTCGTCCACTGGAGAAGGGAATCGCAAACCACTTTAGTATTCTTGCCTTGAGAACCCCATGAACAGTATGAAAAGGCAAAATGATAGGATACTTAAAGAGGAACTCCCCAGGTCTGTAGGTGCCCAATATGCTTTAGGGAGTTCCTTTAGGGAAATCTAAATTCAGAGAGTTCAGCATTTCAGTTCTGAATTCTTTATGGTCTTATTGGATTTTTCTTTATATTATATTATTTATGGGCATTTGTCTCATCTATTAATCCTAACTTGTTAGTTCCTCAATTTAAATCTTAAAATTCTATATTATTAAATGTAGCTTTTGACTTTTAGTTCAAAATACTATTAAGTTACCAATATATCTAGTTTATCAATTACCTGGGTTCTAAATCCTCATTCTGTCATGTAATAACTGTATTCATGGGCAGAATTCTGTGCTTCCAGTTTCTCTTCAGTAAACTGGAGATTAAAATCATCTTCCTTAGATGATTTTTCTGGGGCTAAAATAAAAGAATGTACCCAAAGTTCTTAACATAGTATGTGGCATACATTAGGCACTCAAGTCCTTTCCTGCTTCTCCCTGCCTTTCACTCTCTTGCTAAGTTCAATTTTTTGAAACAAAAAAACATAGCAGGAACAGAATTTCAAGTCTGTTTGAAATATACTAAACCAGAGGCATTTAATCTGAATAAGAAGTTTAACTATAAACTGATACATTTTTCTATATTTTTCTCTATTCCTTTTAATTCAGTGAAGAATTTGACATCATGTATGGCAAGCTTCCCTATATCTCTTTAAAGCATCTGCTATATATTGCAGAAATACACTGCCAATAAAACAGTTACTTTGGCCAACTGGTTAGCTAGGGCAAATGTGTGAAAAATAAGTATTGCATTATCTGTAGCATGTATTTGCCAATCAAAAAAGAAAAAACAAAACAAAACATGTTGATCATTAAATACCCATTTTTTTTCTATTCTTTATTTTAAAATAGTGATTTGAGCACAAGATAATGATTTAAGTGTGGTGCCTTTCAAATTATAAGAATACATTATTTAACTTATTATAACTGGAGATAAAGAAATATTTTCAGAACTTCAATTTAAGAAATATCTCCTGCATATGCAAAATTCTGTGTCATGGGCAACAGAAAAAAAATAGAACATGAGAGCTGTAAGTTGAGAAGCAAGAATCTGGGTTCATAAAAATTTCTCCTGAAGTATGTCTAACTATCTGAGGGCCTTATTTTGTATTGTAGGTCAGTGACTACAGTGGTTAATAACTTAATCTTTGTAGAACCAGATGGCAAGTCATATTCCTTTTGACTAAGGCAGTCAGGTGCTTAATGCATACAGAGAAGAGTAAGTGTAGGGGTAAGATTTAGAATTGTGTATAATACTATAGAATGGGATCAAATCTATGTCATGAGAGAAGTAGGACCTCATTATGACAACATGGATTCAAAACAGTGAAGGATAAGGTTTATTTCAGAAATCAGAAAATCTTTCAGAAGAGATACATTCTGAAATGAGTGGGCCCTGAGGATTTTCATATGCACAAATGAACAGAGAGTGTTTCTGGAATGAGGGACAGCCTATACAAAGATATGGTCATGGGGAATCGAAGAATGTATCCTAAAAGAGATTGCAGCCTTCCAGTTTGGCTCAAAAGTGAAGTACTGAAACAGGATATAGATGGGGGAGGACACATACATAAGGTGAAGAATCTTGAAAGCCAGAAAGAAAGATTTGTATTTAGCTGGCATCAACTGGGAATGCTTTCAACAGCAAGTAACTGAAAACTCTGCCTTATTTCATTTAAACAATAAGGAAAATTTGTTATCTCACATAAGCAGAAAAATACTCTGCTTTTGTATTCAGGGTATCCTGGGTTTGGTTAACTAAGTATATCACCAATATTATCAAAGAGCCAAGTTCTTTTCATTTTTCTCTCTGCTAAAGCTAGGATATCAGCTTTGTCCTCTGCCAGCTATCTTGTGATCACAAGTCACCTACTGTAGTTTCAGGCATCAAATGCAGGTAAGACATGACCCATCAGAGGAAGAAGAACTGTCTTTATATGTGTATAGGAACATCTTTCAGAAATCTCCTTCCCTGAACAGGCTACCTCTTACATTTCACAGGCTAAAATTAGATCACATGCTTCTTTCAAATCAATTACTGACAAATCATGTTGGCTAAGACAACTTAATTTGTATCATCTAAAACATGTTGAGGAGGAGTGAATGCCAGGAAAAAAAAGTTTTTCTTTCAGAAAGAAGAAGGGAGGCATGATTATTGAGTAGGCAACCAAAAGTCGCTCTGAAAGTTACAGTGACCACAGTCTTCTGAACTGTTCTGGACCATTCCTGCTGTTCCAGTGGATAGAACGATGAGTTCATTTTTGACATGTTGAGTTTGGTTCTGTTGGAAAAATTGGATAAGACTATCAAGGGGTTTATCAATAGCTTCTGAGAATTTATTAGGTATATAATCTTTTGGCAGTCTTTCATGGAGCTGAAGCTTATATCCCAACAAAAGTAAACAACTACACAAAAAGCATTCTAGTCATCATTGACGCAGTAAGTATTGCTAAGTGCAAGGCACGGTTCTAAAAGCTGAGGAATGAGCAGTAAGCAAAGTAGTCCAAGTCTCTTCCTTCTTGGAGCTTAAATTCCAAAGGAGGGAATCACACTAAACACATAAATGTAATATTAAGGCACACTATGATAAAGACTATAAAAGGAAAATAAAAGTATTTGGGGGTGATCATGGCAGTCTTTTCTGATAAGGTGATGTCTGAGTAAAGAACTTAAAGAAATGAACCCTGCAGACATCCAAGCAATGAATATTATAGCCTAATAGAAAAGCAAAGACTCTTAAAGATTCTTAGAACATAGAGGAATAGTAAAGAGATGAATGTGTCTGGATTCTAGGGAAAGAGAGGCCAGTGACTGGTTAACAAGGTTAGACAGATAGCCAGAGTTCACACTGGATATGATTGGGATCACTTTGGATTTTGCACTGAATGAAATAGAAGGCCATGGGAATTAATGCTGAAGAGTGGAGAATAGATTGCTGGCTGGCAAGGTTGCAATAGGGATACTAGTTAGGAGGTTATTGAATTTTTTTTTTATAAGAAATTATAGTACTTTAAACTAGGGAAACAGCAGTAGAGATGGTGAGAAGTAGATTCAGAGTATATCTTGAAAGTAGAAAGAGTTGCTGATGGATTAGGTGTGGGGTGTAAGATCAGAAAAGAGTCAAGACCATGCCAAGATTTTGGCCAGGGACATGGGAAGGACTCATGGAGAGGCATATTTGAGGGAGAGTTTGGCTTCCCTAGTAACTCTGCTGGTAAAGAATCTGCCTGCAATGCAGGAGATCCTGGTTTGATTCCTGGGTTGGGACGATCCCTTGGAGAAGGGTAGGGTACCCAATCCAGTATTCTTGGACTTCCCTTGTGGCTCAGGGGTAAAGAATCTGCCTGCAATGTAGGAGACCTGGGTTCAATCCCTGGGTTGGGAAAATTCCCTGGAGAAGGGAAAGGCTACCCACTCCAGTATTCTAGCCTAGAGAATTCTGCGGACTGTATACTCCATGGGGTCACAAAGAGTTGGACATGACTGAACAACTTTCACTTTCACTTTGGCATACTTTGCTTCTGGAATATTAAGTTTGAAATGCTTGGTTAGACACTGGTGTGAAGATGCCAACAAGGCCAGTGGATAGATGGAATTTGAGATTCTGCAGAACAGTCAAAGCTAGAGATGAACATTCTGTAGTCAACAAAAAGTAGACATAAGTTTTGTAGTCATTAACAACTATGAACCTGGGTGAGATCCACTGGAGAGTGAGTAAAGCTAAAAAAAAAAGAGAGAGAGAACAGGTCCAAGAACTGTTAGCCCTGGGTCACTGGTTGAAAGATCAGGACAATGTTGCAAGGTAGGCGAAGAACTAAAAGTGTAATGTTGTGGAGTCAGTGGTGTGATGGTAAACATTTAACAAATGTACTTTCACCTTGGCCAAATTTAAGCTACGAACTATTTAATAATAGGCTTGCAAAATTCCAAAAAAATTAACAGTTGTCTTTTGCAAGGAGGGTTCCAGTGTACCACTGCTTGAAGATGTTATATGGAAGAGGAAGTGATAAACTGTGCCAAATGCTACTGACAGAATGAGCAAGAAGAATATTAAGAAATGATCATTGGATTGACCACATGAAAGGTAACTGATGAACTTGACCAAAGAAAATGACAAATGTTTAGTCTTTGGACATTTCTCGTAAAGATAAACATTTCTGCAACTTCTCTCTCTCAAAAAAATTCTACTGTACTCTTCATCCTCATCAAAAATGAACTTATACTGCATTCTGCTTTAGAATTTCTGAAGGTGGACATCATGTATTAATCTTCCATTTATTAACTTTATTTTTATCATTTAATTTATTATAAAACTTCCTGGCTTAGGGACTGGCGCGTGAGTTAGGGTTCAAAACTGCTTGTTTGTCTGAACTAAAAATTATACTGCAGTGGGAGTTTAAGTGGTCATGGCTCTGGGCTTAGAGCAGAATTAAATCTGGAAGCTTTGACCTAAAGCCTCAATAATCCCTGATGATTTGTGGAGAGGGATGCTGTGGGCAACACTGTCTCCCAGGTTGTTCTAATGACAGTGGGTGCTAGGAAAATGGGATTTTCTTTGACTAACACTTGAGGACAGGTCTTTCTGAGCAGCACAGGCCAATAAAAGTGAGACAGTGATTCTTCTGTGCTTCTGTAGCATGGTGGCTGCACCACCACTGTGGCTATTATCTCTCATCATAGGGAGAGAAGGAGACAAGAGACGATTCACATCCTAAATCTACCTGTCACTTCCTAGGTCTAGTATAATCTTTAATAAGGAGCTCTGTGGATTTCACATTATTTACAATGTGTTTTCCTTCCAGGGTTGATATGAGATTTCAATGGAAAAATAGTTATGTACCTTGTAAAAAAACCCTGAAATTCTGTTTATTACTCTGGTTGACTAACTGGTAGTTGTTGATATTGTCACATTTTTAGACTGACTTCTTTAAGTCAGGAGTTATACCTTGTCTACCTCCATGTCCCAGATAACAAACCTGAGCCCAACTTAGAGTAGTGAATCAATAAGGAGTTAATAAAAGTGATAACACTGACTTTTTGGAAGCTGAAGCTATGCATCAGCAGCTTTTTCTAATCAACTGTTAAAGTCATTAAGAAAACTGCAAGAAATATGTAATTGAATGAAGACAGATATTTATATTTTAATTATTAATAAGATATCTTTAATCAAACTGACTCTTTTTGTTTGCCACTGTCAGTAAACATAGTAATTCTCATTATAAACTAGTTTAAAAAGTTAATTTTCCAATTAATACTTATATACTAATATAAACTGTGTTTTTATGATAAGACAATTATAATAGCTGCTGGCAACTTTGGAAAGAAAACAAAGGCATTTGTTAGTGGCAAGAACTAATGAGAAATCTGATGGACTAAACTAGAAAAATTGACAAGCACAATCCCCGCCCCCACCACACAAGAACAATTTGTTACTGATGATGAAATTGAGAAATAACCAGAATGAAAGTTGTGAGATTCATAGTGAAAGCCCTCAGGGTAAAACTGATTTCTTTATAACACAGTTTAAAGGCACGCAAAAGGAAATTGCTTGTGCCAGATGGGATAGGAAAGGCATTGTGAATAAAAATTAGCATATCTTTTCTGCTTACAAATATTTGAATTAAGATGATACCAGTGTGTCTAGTTAATGGGATAACGGTATTGTTGGTTGCACAACTTTCAAAGATTTTCTCATTCTTCTTAAATGGACTTTGTCAACACAACCATGCACTTTAAGCAATATATTAAGCCTGACACCATCATAACACATTTATTTTCTTTGAATTATTGTTGCAGGCTAAACAGGAAGAACACGATGGCTAAGGTGTTGGATTTAGAGTCAGAAGGACCACCGTGTAGCTCTGGCCCTACCACTGAGTGGAAGGAGGGTACACAAGTCATAGGCTCTCTTATGAACAGTTTCTTCATTAGCAGAATGAAGACAGGAATATCTGTTCTTCTATTTACTAAGTTCCATGAAGATCAAATGAGAAAGAGAATGAATGTAAATATTTCTTGAAAACCATAAAGCATATGCATGTAAACTTTGATTCTGTAGCTTCTTTTTCTGGAAATGGTCTGAAAATTATCTCCAGTGCTGTCCTGTATCTTATCTGAACTGTAGGTTTGCAGCTGCTAGGTTTCTTCTTATAATCTCATGTATATTTATGCATAACATTTCATATCTAAGAAAAAGGAGGAGGAGGCATCTGATGGTGATCACTCTGTTCTATGCAGCTATAATTATTATTTAGTATTTATCATTCATCACCATTTATCTTCAAATTCATGTCTTTTCCACTTGGGTGTAACATAAACTCTTGAATGTTAACACTGCTAATAATAGCTAACATTTATTATTTACTGTATGACAGTCACTGTGCTAAGCATTTTAAATAGATTACCAAATTTAACAAAAAATTGATAATGAATCTTATTTTTCAGTGGGGTCACATTATGCATCTGTTATGTAATGTGAATTAACAGCTCACACTCAGTAGCTCCCACACTTAAAAATATGAGTTTAAATAGCTATAGAAATTAACATCTATATAGTATAAACGTTTGTCCTGTCATTTCATTCTATGAGCTTATGCTCCAGAGTAAGAGTCAGCTGAGGTCATTTCCCATATAACTTTCATTGAGTGGGTATCTAGCTACAGAAAGGATGATTATAATATCTAAAGAGATATCTTTTGGTACAGTATGGACTGTGAATATAGGCTATATAATTTATCTGATACCGAACTAAGGAAAGTTTCAATGCCAGAGAGAAAAACTGGTTTTATTACACTTCTTATGAGAGGATGTCTTAGTCTCCAGTGAGGAACCTTCCAAGATATTTCAACTCTATGTAGTTTCTGCTGTACATGCTGTGTTATCAATGAAGTGAGAAGTAAGGGCATCTGTTGAAAGGAAGGAGAAATCTTGAGCAAAGAGGGAAGGAAGCATGGGAAAGAGAAGTATGGTAGAGTGGGAGAGTAAACGAATTAGGGAAATGTAGGTTTGTCCAGCAATGGTAAAAATCCCCATGGGCTTTTTATTTTGAATGTAAAGTATAACAATTAACATGATTGTGCCTTTTTTTCTCATTACATGTAGCTGCTCAAAAACAGAGGAAGAAGCAAGTAAATTGTGATTAACAGGAGTAGGGGTTTTACATTGTAAGTTCTTCAGAGGGAAAGAAGGAGAAAAAAATGCAGATACTTGAAAGAGGATTATTTTATGCTGGGTCATGGCATCTAAACTGAGTAAGAAACAAGTGAGGACAGGGGTTGGGAGAGTGAATAATGAAAAAATGATAGTCAATATGTTGAAAGACTTGGGGTAGTCAAATAATGTTGGAGTGGAAGTACAGAAGGAATATGCTAAGAAGACATGATATGTTTGTCCTAGACTAGGATGCTAGAAAATAAAAATTTCAGCGCTGATGATATAATTGATAATAGCAACTTTGAGAGTATGATGATGGGAATGTCTGGTTGAGTTGTGGTAGATAAGAAAAGCCTACGCTTATGACTATTACTTTATTATTCTAATCTTTTCCCTCCAGAGATAAACTCTGGTGAGTCATAAAATTAAAAAGAAAAAAAGAAAACTTTCTCACCAACTGTTTATTTGAAATCTGGAGCAAAGATCTTGAATTTTGGATCAAAAGACCAACACTGTCCACTAATGGGGTTTGGTGCCTCTTTGCCCACTGGCATAAAAAAACAGGTAAAAACCAAAGTATGCAGCCTGACTGTCTTTGTTACCCCTAGCCAACACCAAAGACTGATACTGAATCAGTTTGTACAGCTGGTCCTCTGCCCACAGAGGCAGAACCTGTGGATATGGAGAGCTGCCTGTACTACATCATTTTATATAAGAGACCTGAACATCTGAGAATTTTAGTATTTATTGGAAGTCCTGGAATTAATACCCTTCAGATATGAAGGGACCACTGTACAGTTGTGAAAGTGAAAGTGAGTTACTCACTGGTGTCCGACTCTTTGCAACCCCATGGACTACACAGTCCATGGAATTCTCCAGGCCAGAATACTGGAGTGGGTAGCTGTCCCTTTCACCACGGGATTTTCCCAACCCAGGGATCAAATCCAGGTCTCCCGCATTTCAGGTAGATTCTTTACAAGCTGAGCCATGAGGGAAGCCCAAGAATACTGGAGTGGGTAGCCTATCCCTTTTCCAGTGGATCTTCCTGACCCAGGACTTGAACTGGGGTCTCTGGCATTGCAGGCAGATTCTTTACCAGTTGAGCTACCATGGAAGCTATGACCATACCAATAGTCAAACTGATGAAATAAATGCAAATAATCTGAAAAATAACTATTTCAAGGCTCCCCCATGCCTACTGGCTTAACTAACCAAGCTAGTAACTGTGGGACCACTTTGGACCTCCTCAAGATACAAGGAGAGGGTAAAATTCAGCCCAGAGAGTTTCTAGGACCCAATTCCAACATCTCAGTTGAGGGCTGTCTGCTCTAATTGACAGGATCCATGCTCTATCTGGTATTTTTAACATCAACTCAGCCAACATTCAAAATTGAAGAACCTCATCTTCTCTACCTCCTTATTCTACCTACTCTATACAGCTCTGTGCTTCTTTTCCAACAATTCATTTCCTTCTTGTTTTACTTACTGCTAAATCCTTTCTGTTGTACCTTCAATTTTACTGAAAACTTTGAGAGCACCAGGCAGGAATTTCCTCTGCCATCTCCAACAGATTTATAACATTGAGTACTACATTCAATGACTTTCCTTGAATTTCAGAGCCTTCCTCAGTTCAGTTCAGTTCAGTTCAGTTCAGTTGCTCAGTCCTGTCCGACTCTTTGTGACCCCATGAATCGCAGCACGCCAGGCCTCCCTGTTCATCACCATCTCCCGGAGTTCACTCAGACTCATGTCCATCGAGTCCGTGATGCCATCCAGCCATCTCATCCTCGGTTGTCCCCTTCTCCTCCTGCCCCCAATCCCTCCCAGCATCAGAGTCTTTTCCAATGAGTCAACTCTTCGCATGAGGTGGCCAAAGTACTGGAGTTTCAGCTTCAGCATCATTCCCTCCAAAGAACACCCAGGGTTGATCTTCAGAATGGACTGGTTGGATCTCCTTGCAGTCCAAGGGACTCTCAAGAGTCTTCTCCAACACCACAGTTTCTACACCAAACAAATATCTCTATCTGTAATTTGGATTGTATCCATTCCAAATTCTTTAAGAATCTTGTTAATTCAATGGTTTTCTTTCTTCTAGTTAGTTCCTCCCCCCAGCTCACCACTATCTCTGCTGCAAATACACACACTCTGTTCTGGCATATTAAAATAAAAGACCCCTGCATTTGCCACACAGTCCTCAATAGCTTACTTCTCACCTCGCCTTTACAGTCAAACTTTTTGAAAATTAACCTCTTTTCACGGAAGAACTGGCTTTCTCACTGCCAATTCCATATCAACCCACTGAAATCTACCTGCTGTATCTGTCACTCAATTGTAACTGCTTTAAAAGTGGTTACCAATAATTTCCTAATTGTCAAATTCAACCTCTTTATTTTCCATTCTGATGTTATTTGAACTTACAGCAGCATCTGACACTGTTAACTATTTCCTCTTTCACACACTCTGTCCTCCCTTAGTTTGGGTGTCATTAGTCTCATCAGCTTTTCTTCACATATTTGAGCCAATTCTTCTCAGTCTCTTCTAGTTCTGTTCAAACCATAACTCTTGGTAGTTTTCAGTTCTGTTCTCATCTTTCTGATCTTCTCAAACTACATACTGATCCTGTATGACACTCTAAAGTTTCCATTGAATGAATACCTTCCATGTGTTGATGATGTTCAAATTTTATTTTCACTCTTCTTGCTCTACTTTGTATCAATCCTTTTGCTCATATGGTTTATTTATATTTTTTTCTATTTTATTTTATGTTTTAAATTGAAAGAGACACGTGTACCCCAATGTTCATCTCAGCACCATTTATAATAGCCAGGACATGGAAGCAACCTAGATGTCCAGATGAATGGATAAGAAGCTGTGGTACATATACACAACGGAGTATTACTCAGCCATTAAAAAGAATACATTTGAATCAGTGCTAATGAGGTGGATGAAACTGGAGCCTACTATACAGAGTGAAGTAAGCCAGAAAGAAAAACACCAATACAGTATACCAATGCATATACATGGAATTTAAAAAGATGTTAATGACAACCCTGTATGCAAGACAGCAAAAGAGACCAAAAAAAAAAAAAAAGAGAGAGAAAAAAAGTTCAGTGCCACAAGGATATCTACCATTGCATTTTCACTACTACCTTGTTTCATATATATATATATATATAAACTGAATGGTTTATCCACTCCTATAAATGTACATGTCTTACAGTTATTTTTTATTTTCAAATAAATGGAACCATCTCTTTCCAACCTCTCAAACAAGAATTCTAGGACTTATACTTTATTTCTACAACATACTCAACTCCTTCCACCTCATGGATTCACTCAAATCACTCAATTTGCAAGAACTGTAACTTCTATATTCTGACGTCTCATAGCTATATTATCTAGAATACTCATAGCTTATTTCCTATAAGTCATTGCTACCCTAATCTATCCCATTTTAGCATCTACATTATTTCCAAGATGACTTACTAATGAGAGAATTATGCCATGGCTTCCAATGGGTTTCAAGATTATGAGAACATAAGGGTCTTCATGATCTGTTCATTGCCTACCTCTCTATCACTGTCACCTAATTCCCACTCCAAGCTGCACTGCCATCCACCCATTAGTTGCCTCAGACATATGTGAGGTTTCCACAATTAATTCATGATTTATTCTGCTTCTGTTTGGCCTTTCTCATGAAAATGCATCTAAAAATTTCAGTCTTTAATGGATGCCTAGCAGGACTAATTCCCTGCACATTGCTTTTGGAAACTAATCATTTCTTATCATCTTCCATTTTAAAAAGTGACATGTTTTTCTAGTCTCTTAAAATTGATTATGAGGACCCTGAGATAGGGACTGAATATTATGCTTAATTTTATATTTTCTGTAGCACTTAATATGGTTTTAAATACATAGGAGATACAAAAAGTATTTGTTGGAAAATAAATATATAAATAATTGAATAAATGAAAAAATTTATTAGAAATAAACCTTTACTTTTATTATTTGTTAGTGATTATCTGTTTCTTTTGGATGACTGAGTTTAAAATTTTGAATTCTGGCTCAGTGGGAGAGCATTTTAAAAGTCTGATGAGACTGCATGATTTTTCCGATCATGTATAGACCTGAGATAAAGTCCTTTAAAACGTGGGAAGAGTTACAGATTTGGAAGTCCATATTCACTTTAAAATGTTGGTGCTTTTTTGATGTTATTTCATCAGTAATGGAGAGTATCACTTCATTCATTTATTCATAAGCTATCATTGAATCCTTATACTAAACTAGACTGTGAGACGTGCTAGAGGTTACAATGGTGAGCAAAAGAAATACAGTTCATGCTCCAGTGAAATGCACAACCTTGTGGCGAAAACAAATTTAATATCTAACTAATCACATAAATGAATGAAAATTGTAAATGTTATAAGCACTATGGAGGAGAGGAACATGATATCATAAACACTCAGAAAGATTCGATTTAGTCAGGGTGGTTGCAGAGGAAGTGGGGCTTGAATAGAGATATGCTTGGCTTCTCTGAACCTCTTGTTCATCTCTAGTGTAGAAATAGAGAACTACTGTGGAGTCTGAATACAATTATACCTATGAAAGTGCTTTGGAACTACATATTATTATTTCCACTGCATTTAAATCTACTCTGTATGTTGTGTTTCTTTCTCTTCCATAAGAGAGTAGGACTTTGTGCTAAGTAATTAAGTCATTAAGCCTCAAAAAGACTTTGTTCATTGAACAAAATTCTTTATAAATTTTATTTTGAAGAAACATATACTGCCTGTGACATTTAAGCCTTTAGTTTTTGACCTATATGTCGGTTGCCTGAGATGGATCTCAGATCATTACTGAATAGATTTTAATCAGGTTAATCAGCAAAAATAACTAGCCAGTGAATGGATTTAATAAACTGTCGTATACGGTTCCATCTTAGATCATACCTGTTTCTGGAAAAACAGATGGTTATGTCAAGCCTCTGTGTCACTGCCACAACCAAGACAGGCTTCTTGGGTATCTTGCTCTGTGTCCATGCAGAATCTCTTCATAGTCTCTCCAATATGGTAGCATGACTAGTTGGACTTTCATGTGGCAGCTCAGGGCTACAAACATTCATGTCATGGAGAAAGAGAGCGCCAGGCAGAAACTATATCAACTTTTAGGTCTAGCCTTGGAAGTCATGTAGCATTCTACTTGTTAGAATGTGATTATGTATTTTAATACTGGTAAATACTACATACAGTAAATATATTTTTCTGTATTATTCTCTTTGACATATTATTTTAGAGTCATTCTCTATAGAAGGAATAGCCTTAAATCCTTAATTCTAAATAAGGGCTTATGGATTTAAAATGACATTTTCTCCTTAGTTATTTATTTTTCATGCAGTGCCTTACAAAGGAATAACAATTTAATTACATTTAATCATTAACCTTTATTGAAAGAATACATGAAACTTGGATGCCTCAACTAATCATATCACTAGAGTCTGACTGTAAATTGGAATTGTGGAAGGAAGAAAATATGAAGGATATGAGCATAGCACATTAACTAAATAATGTAAAACCTCAAAATAAATTTTAAAATTTCAAGTAATTTCTTTCCACACTTGAAGAAAAATTTCAAAATTTCATGGGGAAGTATAGAAACAGAAGAATTTGACTCCACAAGAACTGAAAAATATTACTTTATAACTTCAAAAAAACCCTCTAATTTTTGTGATCCCAGACAAATGAATAAAGGATAGGTTATGGGGAAAATGAGTATTAATTGTCTATAGAAATATCATTCTCTTCTCTTTCCGTAGTAATAGAAACTCCAATTTTAAGCTTGAAATAATGTTCACATTTCTTGGACTCCTTTACATCTACATCTAGGTTTGGCCATATGACTAAGTAAAGCGCACAACTTCAGGGAAACTGACTAATGAAAGAAAGTACGTTTTTCCTTATCCCATACTTCCAAAGAGTGGTTGGAATATGGACTTGGTTGAAGAGCATGTGAGCATCCATCTTGGACTATATGGCACCATATTATGGTGGGTAGGACAATATGTCCAAGTGAGCCCGAGTCACTGATGGCTGTGGCTAAAGCTGTCCTGCCTGCTCAGGCTTTATGTGAGAGAGTGAGTTATTGTATAAGTCACTGCCCTAATCCTAAGGATAACTATATTCTTTCTTGTTTTTAAATACATGGTTCTTTCCTCTCTCTCTTTCCTGCTTCTCAGTTGAATTCTCTCCTCTGCCTCGACCTTCATCCTCCTGTTTAACTCATCTCTCTTTTTCTTTTGCCTCTGATTCCCCTCATTCCATTAAATGTCAATAAAGTAATGTATTTATTTGGTTGAATCATCCCGTAACAGTGAGAATTAAAAGATACAGGTTATATATTTCCTATTCTTATTTTTATAAGACAAAAAATATAATATTTTGTACTTCTTTTTCCTACAAACAAATACCAAAATACCTCATTACATGAAATTTTTTTCTTGGCCATGATATTCTATTGAAGGTTTTTATCTTCCAATAAGTCAGTGTTTCATGATTGACCAGTGTTTCTGCATCCTCAATAAGGTCACACAAAGCTTATATTTCAAAAGTTGCAACAAATTGAAGTTTTCTTAAGTTTATGATTTAAAACTCCCTGCCTTAAGGGTCTGTTCTGAAGTGGGAAACTCTTTTTTTTTTTTTTTTATTTTTATTTATTTATTTATTTATTTATTTATTTATTTTTGTATTTTTTTTTATTAAATTTTAAAATCTTTAATTCTTACATGTGTTCCCAAACATGAAACCCCCTCCCACCTCCCTCCCCATAACATCTCTGTGGGTGATCCCCATGCACCAGCCCCAATCATGCTGTATCCTGCGTCAGACATAGACTGGCGATTCAATTCTTACATGATAGTATACATGATAGAATGCCATTCTCCCAAATCATCCCGCCCTCTCCCTCTCTCTCTGAGTCCAAAAGTCCATTATACACAGCTGTGTCTTTTTTCCTGTCTTGCATACAGGGTCGTCATTGCCATCTTTCTAAATTCCATATATATGTGTTAGTATACTGTATTGGTGTTTTTCTTTCTGGCTTACTTCACTCTGTATAATCGGCTCCAGTTTCATCCATCTCATCAGAACTGATTCAAATGAATTCTTTTTAACGGCTGAGTAATACTCCATCGTGTATATGTACCAAAGCTTCCTTATCCATTCATCTGCTGATGGACATCTAGGTTGTTTCCATGTCCTGGCTATTATAAACAGTGCTGCGATGAACATTGGGGTACATGTGTCTCTTTCAATTCTGGTTTCCTCAGTGTGTATACCCAGCAGTGGGATTGCTGGGTCATAAGGTAGTTCTATTTGCAATTTTTTAAGGAATCTCCACACTGTTCTCCATAGTGGCTGTACTAGTTTGCATTCTGAAGTGGGAAACTCTTAAATATGAGTCATGGCTTGGGAGTAAAAAGTCTGTTAAAAACAAACATAAAACTCTTCACAGCTGAGAGTTGCCTTTTCATTTTTAGAAATTCATTCTAGTTTCCATAATGTTATAAAAATTTAGCCTCTGATCTCCGGTCATATCTCACAGGTTTTCAGTAAAAAGTGGTTGGCAGAAAATACACTCCTTATGACTTCAGCAACATTAAATTGTCATTTTAAAGTATTCAAAATGCAATAAACAGAATGTAATAAACCAGATTACTTAACATCCATCCTTGCTGAACACTTAGCCATTATCCTAGAACTAGCCCAGATTCCTGTTTTGCATCTTTATTAAAAGATGACTCCAACCGCACAGTCAGGTGATGTACTAAACCTAATGCACAGGGACCTCTTTATAGAACAGGAATTTATGCTGTCTCTCAATTCTCAATAAATGTTCTTTTTTGTTTCCTCAATAATTAATTTGGTATAAAGTCTCATTTAACAATTTTTTGAAGACATAAATGAAACTCTTCTGTTATATTTAGAAAAGATTGAAAGCATGGTGTACCTCATTCTTCCAAGCTTATTTCTAAATGCTTATGGATTTTAGTTTGTAACTGAGAAGTCTGTTTAATTCTATAAAACAATTCCAGATTCTGCCTACTAAGGATATAGATAGGTGGATAGGTAGACAGCACTTCATAACTCAACTCTTAAATCTAGGTATTTATAAAATTTTATACTAATTATTCCAATTTTTGTGTGTTACAGGACAGATTAGCCTTAATTATTGTACCTGTTAAATGAAGGTTTAAAAAAAGTGTGTGCCATTCTGAAACATAAAGTAAAACACATTATAACACAGTGTAAGCTTATCCCAATCTTCAGTGTCCACTTGATGCCTGGGATATTGGTACATGTCAGATGTGTGCATGCTCAGTCACTCAGTCATATCCAACTCTTTACAACACTATGGACTGTAGCCCACCAGGCTCCTCTGTCCACAGAATTTCCCAGGCAAGAATACTGGAGCAGGTTGCTGTTGCCTTCTCCAGGGGTCTTTCTGACCCAGGGATTTAACCGACATCTCCTGCATTGCAGGCAAATTCTTTACCACTGAGCCCCTGGGTAAGCCCAACATGTCAAATACCCTACCCCAAATATTTGCTATAGGAAAAGCATGCTCCTGCTGCTGCTAAGTCGCTTCAGTCCTGTCCGACTCTGTGCGACCCCATAGATGGCACCCCACCAGGCTCCCTCGTCCCTGCGATTCTCCAGGCAAGAACACTGGAGCGGGTTGCCATTTCCTTCTCCAATGCATGAAAGTGAAAAGTGAAAGCCAAGTCGCTCAGTCGTGTCCAACTCTTAGCGACCCCATGGACTGCAGCCTACGAGGCTCCTCCATCCATGGGATTTTCCAGGCAAGAGTACTGGAGTGGGGTGCCATTGCCTCCTCTGTAGGAAAAGCATAGGTGACTATATTCTGTAAATATTGAAAACTTCATATGGAACTATTATCTCTGGATTTCCTTCCTATTATTGTGACACCTTTGTCCTGCTGTTTTTTATTTTTATTTTTTTCTGACTCCATGATCTTTGTTCATTTTGTCCAAAGACAATGATGGTAATAATGGGAAAATTATAATTATGGATTTGGGGTAATTTATTGGCTCAAATGAGTAGGAAATGGAATGCAAAAATACAAAAGCAAAAACCACAACAAAATTAAAACTAAAACCCCCCATGAGGTAAGATTTTACAAGATTAAACTCCAGTTATCAAACAAATCCACCATTGACTCAATGAACAGGTGAGTGATAAGGAATTATAACCCACTCAATCACAATCTCAGGACCTGATGGGGCATGAATTTCTTTATATTTTCTTCCCCTTAGCTTGCTTCTTGGAGTAAAAGAATAAAAGGAGGAGAAGACAGAACTCTGTTCTAAATTTTCTTTTTCTATACTCTCTCATTAGGTGACAGCATTCACTACTAAGGCCTTAGAAACCATGTACATGCTATTGACTCTACAATGAATAGCTTTACTTCATATATGAACCTCAGGATTACTTATCCAATGAACTACTTGGCATCTCTGCTTAGACATACCAGTATTAGTATACCACCAATAGAACCAGTCACCACTTTTCCTACCCTAGTCCCACAATGTCTTCCATCTTCCCATCAAATTAAATAACACAACCCATTCAGGTATTCTTACTAAAAACCAGAGAATCACTTTTAGACATTCTATTATATTCATTCTGTCCCCATGATATATATGTCAGTTCTGTCTTCAAAGGACATCCAGAATCTAAACCCCTCTCTCCACCTTTGTAGGTATCACCTTAGTCCTCGCCATCATGCTCTCTCAGTTGGAGGGCTGTAACTGACTCCTAAATGTTTCTTCTCTTGCCCACCTTCCTTGTCTCAATACACAGTTTACTGTATACATGGAAGCCAAAGTACTATTTTTAAAACACAAATCAGATTATGCTATTGCCTTGTTTAAATCCTCCCTGTGTCCGAGTCTTTAACTTAATCTTATATTACTTTTATTCTTGCGCCTTATATTTCTGTCACCCTGATTTTGTCTATTATTCAAGTGCATTAAATGTTCTTCCACCTTGAGAGCTTTAGCCTTTGCCTGGAATGTTCTGCAAAGACAGTTCCACTACCAATCCTCTTCCTTTCTCTCAAGACACCCTTTGTGCTTTCCCTAAAGGAGTTATGAAATTTCAGTGCTGAGACTTCTGTTAATGTATTATAATTTTATTCTAGAGTATTTTTCTTTAGACATAAAATCTATTCTGTTACCTAATGTTTCTTTCCATAGTTATGTTTTCTGAATGCTCCAACCAAATGCCCTTGGGTATTCACTCTTCTTAAGGAAACATATCTCTTTTCCTGGTTCCAGGCAGCTAGAATTTTTGAAAGAGAAACAAAATCACACATAATTGAAGTCAAAATAGTTGCCTGTGAGACAAGCATTATGATCTTATTTACACAAGTCTATTCATCCATCCTCAATATCTTTTAATAGAGGATTTAAGGTAGACCACAATAATGGCTTAATATTATTTAACTTGTAATAACAAAATTATTATGATTCAATAATAATAATATTAAAAAGCAGAGACATTACCTTACTAACAAAGGTCTGTATAGTCAAAGCTATGGTTTTTCCTGTAGTCATGTATGGATGTGAGAGTTGGACCATAAAGAAGGCTGAGCACTGAAGGACTGATGCTTTTGAATTGTAGTGTTGGAGAAGACTCTTGAGAGTCCCTTGGACATCAAGGAGATCAAACCATTCAATCCTAAAGGAAATCAATACTGAATATTCTATGGAAGGACTGATGCTGAAACTCTAATAATTTGGCCATTTGATGAGAAGAGCTGATTCACTAGAAAAGACCCTGATGTTGGGAAAGAGTGAAGGCAGGAAGATGAACCGGTGACAGAGGATGAGATGGTTGGATGGCCTCACCGATTCAATGGACATGAGTTTGAGCAAGTTCTGGGAGATGGTGAAGGACAGGGATGCCTGGCGCACTGGAGTCCATGGGGTTGCACAGAGTCAGACACAACAGTGACTGAACAACAACAAAAATAACTAATTCAATAAAATTACAATAAAATAGGGAAAAAATTAGAGGAGTGAGAAACAAAAGATAGATATGGCTACAATGAGGGCCCAACTATTTCCTATAGCTGTATTCCAGATTGGGCTCTGAGTTTTCTGTCAGAGAAGATGCAAGCAGAGCCTAGATGTGTTACACTTCTCTTAATATCAGAGAGAAGAAAACAAGTGTCTGTGGTTCCTTAGAATGATTAAACCTTCTTCCTACACTAATTTCATGGTGCTCTTTCTTGGAATGACCCTTTTGCTTAGAGAGAAACATAAAACAACAAACAACAAAAGCTATAACCATAAAACAATAATAACAACAACAATAACAGCAATAAAACTAAGGCAGTGACACTGATTCTGTGGAAGGCTAAGGTAATAAGTTTAAAATATATAAGCTGCTGAAAATGATTCATTTGTCCTGGTCACATACAAAGACACATTCAATTATTGCATCCTGTGGTAGTAATATTTTGACCAACTGTTGGCGATTCATGATGTGTGCAGTGGGAGCGCTTATATATGATAAATGCTGAGGCAAGATTTCAAAGCACCCAGGCTGCTCCTGGATGGTAAGTATTGCCCTTTTGAAGGCTGCTATCTAATAATCTAGTATTTCATTGCGCTTAGTCTGATTCAGTGTTGATTAAGTTTTCAGTCCTTCAGAGTTCACCACTCTTTTCTGTCAGTTGATGATGATTGCCTCCATTTCTGTGCTTTTTCCCGGAAAGTGTATCCCTTTCAAAATGTTGCCTGAACCAATTTCTTAGCATCTGAAGGCAGAGCAAAGCTATGTTATAATGAAAAAAAAGGATCATCTACAACACAATTTCTTTGGCTCAACAAGAACCTGTGGGGAAAACCAGCACATAAACTTTCCCATAGAAATATTATACCTGAAGCCCTGAAGAAAATTCAGTAGCTGTTATCATCCATAATCAGAAATTACATAAATCTCTTACTCAACTTCTTACCTTCTACAATGAAAGAGGAAAAGGACAAAACAACTATGTTGTTTTTATTCTAGTTGTAGGATCATTGGATTTAAAATTGGTAAACTCAGATTTTATATAGCTTTGGGTTTTCACATAAATATATTTCTTTTTTACTATGAACCTGCATTTTCACAAAAATAACAGGAAGGATTGAACTAGGTCGGTGTTTTCAGCTTTATCACAGCCAACATCTCCTTTTATAACAAATATTTCTAATGCCCTCTTGATCCCTGAAAAGAAATTCATAGATAATAGAACTTACTACATATATGATTACCAGCAAAACAGGTTGAAATATCTTTAAATAAAGATAAATTTTAAGAAAGTAACATAATAAATTAACATATGTATTTCAACAGCAAATGTTCAGGTGTGATTCTACAGAAGGACATATTGGGGTGGTTATAAAATTGTGCTTGCTTACAATAAATGTTTGGATTTATCCAAACACCTGGTATATATCAGGTGGTCAGAAGCCATTTTATAGAAGACATATAGAAAAGTAAGAGAGAACTGTGCACATTTAAATAAGAAAAATAACTTAGACAGTAAAAGCAGGTCAGACTTATCTGTACATGGTAGAAAAAAGAGAGAAGTGAAGTTAACCAAAAACAAGTTAACATGCCAAGGTGAATTAGAAAGGGAGAAATAAATACAGTGAGGGAGTGTTTTATAATTGCAAATGAAATGGGCCTTATCTTTTAATGAGTACCCAAATAATTCTTTATTTTATGATATAGATAAAGGTACTAACAGAAAAAGTATTCCCTATTTTGCAATCTTTCAATGGGCCTCTAATACTTGAAAGGACCTAGAAACTGTATATTTTGACATGTGGTGGATATAAAGAATAGACTGGAAAAATAAACATTAACATAGGATGTACAGGTACATGACAGATCTCTGAGGACAATATTAGATTAAGATTAAAAACCAACTAGCATACTCAAGTTAATGATTTCAATACATACTTTGTACATCTCTGCTGTAATAGGGCATATATAAATATTTTGAAATAGCTTATATTAATAAATGCATATAAATCTCTGATTTTTATATCTCTTTACTAATTTAATAATATTTGGTTCTATATTAAAAGAAGTTTCAAATCTCTTCTGTTACATGTTTACTGGTGAAAGCTGTAAATGCAGCCAGGTAGAGGCGTGTAGTACTTGGTGCTGGCACTGACTCTGGTAATGACTAATTTTTGGTGATAAGATTTTGAGGATAAGATTCCTGTGTAGGCTAAGGTTTGGAGAGATAAGAAAGCCTTCCTAGTTGAACAATGCAGAGAAATAGAGGATAACAATAGAATGGGAAAGACTAGAGATCTCTTCAAGAAAATAAGAAATACCAAGGGAACATTTCATGCAAAGATGGGCACAAGAAAGGACAGAAATTGTATGGACCTAACAGAAACAGAAAGTGTTAAGAAGAACTGGCAAGAATACACAGAAGAACTATACAAAAAATATGACCCAGATAATCACGATGGTATGATCACTTACCTATAGCCAGACATCCTGGAGTGTGAAGTCAAGTGGGCCTTAGGAAGGAAGCATCACTACAAACAATGCTAGTGGAGGTGATGGAATTCCAGCTGAGCTATTTCAAGTCCTAAAAGATGATGCTGTGAAAGTGCTACACTCATTGTACCAGCAAATTTGGAAAACTCAGCAGTGGCCACAGGACTGGAAAAGGTCAATTTTCATTCCAATACTAAAGAAGGGCAATGCTAAGAATGTTCAAAGTACTATACAACTGCACTCATTTCACATGCTAGCGAGGTCATACTCAAAATATTCCAAGTTAGGCTTTAACAGTGTGTGAACCGAGAAATTCCAGAGGCACAAAATGGATTTAGAAAAGGCAGAAGAACTAAAGTTCAAATTGCCAACATCCATTGGATCATAGAAAAAGAAAGAGAGTTCCAGAAAAACATCTACTTCTTCTTCATTGACTATGCTAAAGCCTTTGACTGTGTTGATCACAACAAACTGTGGAAAATTCTTAAAGAGATGAGAATACCAGAACACCTTATCTGTGTCCTGAGAAACCTGTATGCAGGTCAAAAAGCAACAGTTAGAACGCAATATTACACAATGGACTGGTTCAAAATTTGGAAAGGAATGCGTCAAATCTGCATATTGGCACCCTGCTTATTTAACTTATGTGCAGAGTACATCATCAAAATGCCAGGCTGGATAAAGCACAAACTGGAATCAAGATTGTTAGGAGAGATTTCAAAAACCTCAGATATGAAGATGACACCACCCTTATGGGAGAAAGTGAAAAGGAACTAAAGAGTCTCGTGATGAAGGTGATAGAAGAGAGTGAAAAAGCTGGCTTAAAACTCAGCATTTATAAAACAAAGATCATGGTATCTGGTCTGATCACTTCATGGCAAATAGATGGGGGAACAATGGAAACAGTGACAGACTTTATTTTCTTGGACTCCAAAATCACTGTGAATGGTAACTGCGGGCATGAAGTCAAAAGATGCTTGCTTCTTGGAAGAAAAGCTATGACAAACCTAGACAGCATATTAAAAAGCATAGGTGTTACTTTGCTGACAAAGGTCTGAACAGGCAAAGCTATGCTTTTTCCAGTAGTCATGTAAGGTGTGTGATTGGACCATAAAGAAGGCAGAGTGCCAAAGAACTGATACTTTTGAACTGTGGTGTTGGAGAAGACTCTTGAGAATCTCTTGGACTGCAAGGAGATCAAATCAGTGAATCCTAAAGGAAATCAACCCTAAACATTCATTGAAGGGCTGATGTTGAAGCTGAAGCTCAAATGTTTGGCCACGTGATGCAAAGAGCCAACTTTTTGGAAAAGACCCTGATCTGTCAAAGCCTGAATGCAGGAGGAGAACGAGATGACAGAGGATGAGATGGTTGGATGGCATCACCGACTCATTGGACATGAGTTTGAGCAAGCTCCAGGAGATGGTGAAGGAAAGGGAAGCCAGGAGCACTGCAGTCCATGAGATCGTAAAGAGTTGGATACGACTGAGCAACTGAACAACAATAACAACGTTTGAGAACCACTGATCTCTAAAGCACAGGTCTGCAACCTCTAGGATCTAATGCCTGATGATCTGAGGTGGAGCTGTTGTAATAATAATAGAAATGAAGTCCACAATAAATGTAATGCGCTTGAATCATCCTGAAACCATCCCCTTATCCCTTACCCTGTTCCATAAAAAATCTGTTTTCCATGAAATTGACCCCTGGTGCCAAAAAGGGTGGGCACCTGCTGCTTTAAAGGATATTTGCAAGTGACAGATGATGAGCGATGTCTTCATTTTTCATAGCTGTCCACACATTGTAGGGCATCCAGCACCTCTGATTCCCACCTACAAAATACCAGTCAGATCCCCAGTAATGGCAACATAAAAATTAACCCTAAATTTCTAAAATGTTTCCTGAAAGGTGATATTATTCTTACTGAGAAATGTCAAGTTAACTAATGGCTGAAGTCCCATCTTTGATTCTATCAATATCACTTCCATGGAGGCAATAGGAACCTAAGAGGCAACACAATTCAGAGTTCACAAGTTCAAAAACAAAGCATTTAGTAAGGCAGCCATAGGTTATCTGCCTGGAGTTGGCTAGAATCGTGTTCAAATGAAGATGTTGCTTTTTGGTAATTCTGAAGTGTAATTTAGCAGATGGAAGTGGAAAGGCATAAAATGAAGCAGAAATAAATTCTGATTCTAAATGTCCTAGGTTAGTGGTTGTTCTACTTCAGATTTCTCCTGAAGGTTCTAAAACATGGCTGGTTCACACAGTTGGTTAGTTACAATTGAGCAGACAATTTTTATGGCTTGAATTTTGGTGCCATGAAGGAGTGAGAGTTTGTTAACCCTTATTGTTTTGTCAACCTTCTAGAAACCCAATCTATAGAATTCCTCAATCCTGACTAGTGCAAGAACTTCAGAAAGTTATTTAGTATAACTGTAAAAAATACTGAGACACTCAAGATTTTGTAAAGGAGATCCATTAGTAGCAGAAACTTAAACTAGCAATCAACATATGAGTTTAAAATAGATAAAAGGACTACATATTGAGAAGAAGTGAAGTGAAGTGAAGTCGCTCAGTCGTGTCCAACTCTTTGCGACCCCATGGACTATAGCCTACTATCCTTCTCTGTCCATGGGATTTTCCAGGCAAGAGTACTGGAGTGGGTTGCCATTTCCTTCTCCAGAGGATCTTCCTGACCCAGGGATGGAACCTAGGTCTCCCAGACTGTAGGCAGACGCTTTACTGTCTGAGCCACCAGGGAAGTTCATATTGAGAATAAGAACTAAATCTCAGATTATGTTTATTGTATTAGTCAGGATATAGTCTGATAATCAGAGTTTTGAGGTGAAATATTAATGAAAGCCTAATATGAATTCTTGATAAATGACAGGAAAAAATGGAACTTGGAGTTCCAAGTCCAATGAGCGGTGGCTGCACTAGTGCAGGAGGGCCTAGAGGAGCTACTCCACATTCCAGGTCAGGAGGGGCGGCGGTGAGGAGATACCCCTCATCCAAGGTAAGGAGCAGTGGCTGCACTTTGCTGGAGCAGTCGTGAAGAAATACTCCATGTCCAAGGTAAGAGAAACCCAAGTAAGACAGTAGGTGTTGCAAGAGGGCATCAGAGGGCATAATCACAGAAAACTAGTAAATCTAATCACACTAGGACCACAGCCTTGTCTAACTCAATGAAACTAAGCCATGCCCTCTGGGGCCACCCAAGATGGGCGGGCATGGTGGCGAGGTCTGACAGAATGTTGTCCACTGGAGAAGGGAATGGGAAACCACTTCAGTATACTTTCTTGAGAGCCCCATGAACAGTATGAAAAGGCAAAATGATAGGATACTGAAAGAGGAACTCCCCAGGTCAGTAGGTGTCCAATATGCTACTGGAGACCAGTGGAGAAATAACTCCAGAAAGAATGAAGGGATGGAGCCAAAGCAAAAACAATATCCAGCTGTGGATGTGACTGGTGATAGAAGCAAGGTCCGATGCTGTAAAGAGCAATATTGCATAGGAACCTAGAATGTTAGGTCCATGAATCAAGGCAAATTGGCAGTGGTCAAACAGGAGATGACAAGAGTGAATGTCAACATTCTAGGAATCAGCAAACTAAAATGGACTGGAATGGTGAATTTAACTCAGATGACCATCTTATCTACTACTTAGAAGAAATGGAGCAGCCATCATGGTCAACAAAAGAGTCCAAAATGCAGTACTTGGATGCAGTCTCAAAAACGACAGAATGATCTCTGTTCGTCTCCAAGGCAAACCATTCAATATCACAGTTATCCCAGTCTATGCCCCAACCAGTAACACTGAAGAAGCCGAAGTTGAACGGTTCTATGAAGACCTACAAGACCTTTTAGAACTAACGCCCCAAAATGATGTCTTTTCATTATGGGGGACTGGAATGCAAAAGTAGGAAGTCAAGAAACACCTGGAGTAACAGGCAAATTTGGCCTTGGAATATGGAATGAAGGAGGGCAAAGACTAATAGAGTTTTGCCAAGAAAATGCACTGGTCATAGCAAACACCCTCTTCCAACAACACAAGAGAAGACTCTACACATGGACATCACCAGATGGTCAACACCGAAATCAGATTGATTCTATTCTTTGCAGCCAAAGATGGAGAAGCTCTATAGAGTCAACAAAAACAAGACCAGGAGCTGACTGTGGCTCAGATCATGAACTCCTTATTGTCAAAACAAGACTGAAATTGAAGAAAGTGGGGAAAACCACTAGACCATTCAGGTATGATCTAAATCAAATCCCTTATGATGACACAGTGGAAGTGAGAAATAGATTTAAGGGACTAGATATATGATGGAGTGCCGGATGAACCATGGATGGAGGTTTGTGACATTGTACAGGAGACAGGGATCAAGACCATCCCCACGGAAAAGAAATGCAAAAAAGCAAAATGGCTGTCTGAGGAAGGCTTACAAATAGCTGTGAAAAGCAAAGGAGAAAAGGAAAGATATGAGCATCTGAATGCAGAGTTCCAAAGAATAGCAAGAAGATATAAGAAAGCCTTCCTCAGCAACCAATGCTAAGAAATGGAGGAAAACAACAGAATGGGAAAAACTACAGATCTCATCAAGAAAATTAGAGATACCAAGGGAACATTTCATGCAAAGATGGGCTCGAAAAAGGACAGAAATGGCATGGACCTAATAGAAGCAGAAGATACTAAGAAGAGGTGGCAAGAATACACAGAAGAACTGTACAAAGAAGATTATCATGACCAAGATAATCACGATGGTGTGATCACTCCCCTAGAGCAAGAAATCCTGGAATGGGAAGTGAAGCGGGCCATTGAAAGCATCACTACAAACAAAGCTAGTGGAGGTGATGGAATTCCAGTTGAGCTATTTCAAATCCTGAAAGATGATGCTGTGAAAGTGCTGCACTCAATACACAAGCACATTTGGAAAACTCAGCAGTGGCCACAGAACTGGAAAAGGTCAGTTTTCATTCCAATCCCAAAGAAAGGCAATGCCAAAGAATGCACAAACTACCACACAATTGCACTCATCTCACATGTTAGTAAAGTAATGCTCAAAATTCCCCAAGCCAGGCTTCAGCAATATGTGAACCGTGAACTTCCAGATGTTCAAGCTGGTTTTAGAAAAGGCAGAGGAACCAGAGATCAAATTGCCAACATCTGCTGGATCATCGAAAAAGCAAGAGAGTTCTAGAAAAGCATCTATTTCTGCTTTATTGACTATGCCAAAGCCTTTGACTGTGTGGATCACAATAAACTGTGGAAAATTATTAAAGAAATGTGAATACCAGACCACCTGACCTGCCTCTTGAAAACCTGTATGCAGGTCAGGAAGCAACAGTTAGAACTGGACTTGGAACAACAGACTGGTTCCAAATAGGGAAAGGAGTACGTCAAGGCTGTATATTGTCACCCTGCTTATTTAACTTATATGCAGAGTACATCATGAGAAATGCTGGGCTGGAAGAAGCACAAGCTGGAAACAAGATTGCCGGGAGAAATATCAATAACCTCAGATATGTAGATGACACCACCCTTATGGCAGAAAGCAAAGAACTAAAGAGCCTTTTGATGAAAGTGAGAGAGGAGAGTGAAAAAGTTGACTTAAAGCTCAACATTCAGAAAACAAAGATCATGGCATCCAGTCCCATCACTTCATGGGAAATAGATGGGGAAACAGTGGAAACACTGGCAGACTTTATTTTGGGGGGCTCCAAAATCACTGCATATGATGATTGCAGCCATGAAATTAGAAGACACTTACTCCTTGGAAGGAAAGTTATGACCAACGTAAATAGCATATTGAAAAGCAGAGACATTACTTTGCCAACAAAGGTCCATCTAGTCAAGGCTACATTTTTCCAGTGGTCATGTATGGATGTGAGAGTTGGACTGTGAAGAAAGCTGAGCGCCAAAGAATTGATGCTTTTGAACTGTGGCATTGGAGAAGACTGTTGAGAGTCCTTTAGACTGCAAGGAGATCCAACCAGTCCATTCTGAAGGAGATCAGCCCTGGAATTTCTTTGGAAGGAATGATGCTATAGCTGAAACTGCAGTACTTTGGCCTCTTCATGTGAAGAGTTGACTCATTGGAAAAGACCCTGATGCTTGCCGGGATTGGGGGCAGGAGGAGAAGGGGACGACAGAGGATGAGATGGCTGGATGGCATCACTGACTTGATGGATGCAAGTCTGAGTGAACTCCGCGAGTTGGTGATGGACAGGGAGGCCTGTGGTGCTGTGATTCATGGGGTCGCAAAGAGTTGTACACATTTTTTTTTTTTTTTTTTTGCTTGTTTTGACTAGTTTTCTCCCCTCCGGAAAATTAACAAAGGAAAAATAATTCAAGTGAAATGCAGGCTTGTGACTTTAATGCCAACCAAATAATTGGCAGATAAGAGCAGTTCTGATTTAAGATAAATTTCTAGTGTGACAGCTCTCTAATTAATCAATTGAAGTCTGACAGAATACAAGAAGGACAGATACCCTCCTTCAAATCCATGTTCAAAGCTTCCACAGCATTTTCTGAGGTTTCATTTTATAAATGTTCAATAAATTTGTGTACCACTTCTGAAACCAATGTCTGTTTTCCTTTTCCTTTTTCTCTTCTTCAGAAGTTTTTATCGATATCAACAATTCCCATTTAAGGTGTAAACATCTCAATTAACCAAGAAACTTGTATTGAATATGTGACCTAAAATCAGATCCCTGTCTCTTAATCCTAGTGCTAGCGGTTCCTGATACAAGATAAGGAAGACACAAAAAGATTAGAAATAAGACAATGCTGCAAGTGTAATGAAACCTAAGTGCAAAGCAGAGATGAAGCACAAAGGAGAGTGATTTTGATTCATTCTGACTGATAATCAGTGAAGAGGTGACTTTCATGTATCGAAAAGAATAAATATACTTGACCCAGATAAGTAAGACACATATCCTCACATATAAAAGTAGCAGTTCACAGCTTTACAGAGCATATTATGTTGAACATTCTAAAATATTGCCAGACTGATGTAACCTGAGAGGTTTTTTTCACTGTTAAACTTTTTTTTTGAAGTTCTGAGTTTAATAACTGATAATTCACAATTTCATAATTTACTTGATTATTCTATATTTGAACGTTTAGGGTATTTCTACTTTTTCATTTTAGAAAATCTAACATGTATCAGTTCAGTTCAATTCAGTTGCTCAGTGTTGTCCAACTCTTTGCAACCCCATGAATTGCAGCACACCAGGCCTCACTGTCCAGCACCAACTCCCGGAGTTCACTCAAACTCATGTCCATCAAGTCGGAGATGCCATTCAGCCATCTCATTCTCTGTTGTCACTTTCTCCTCCTGTCCCCAATCCCTCCCAGCATCAGAGTCTTTTTCAATGAGTCAGCTCTTTGCATGAGGTGGCCAAAGTATTGGAGTTTCAGCTTTAGCATCAGTCCTTCCAATGAATACCCAGGACTGATCTCCTTTAGAATGGACTGGTTAAGGACATGGAAACAACCTAGATGTCCATCAGCAGATGAATGGATAAGAAAGCTGTGGTACATATACACAATGGAGTATTACTGAGCCATTAAAAAGAATACATTTGAATCAGTTCTGATGAGATGGATGAAACTGCAGCCGATTATACAGAGTGAAGTAAGCCAGAAAGAAAGACACCAATACAGTATACTAACACATACATATGGAATTTAGAAAGATGGCAATGACGACCCTGTATGCAAGACAGCAAAAAAGACACAGATGTGTATAATGGACTTTTGAACTCAGAGAGAGAGGGAGAGGGTGGGATGATTTGGGAGAATGGCATTGTAACATGTATACTATCATGTAAGAATCGAATCGCCAGTCTATGTCTGACGCAGGATACAGCATGCTTGGGGCTGGTGCACGGTGATGACCCAGAGAGATGTTATGGGGAGGGAGGTGGGAGGGGGGTTCATGTTTGGGAATACATGTACACCCGTGGTGGATTCATGTCAATGTATGGCAAAACCAATACAGTATTGTAAAATAAAATAAAGTAAAAAGAAAAAAAAGAAAAAGAAAAAAAAAATAGAATGGACTGGTTAGATCTCCTTGCAGTCCAAGGGACTCTCATGAGTCTTCTCCAACAGTTCAGTTCAGTCACTCAGTCGTGTCTGACTCTTTGCGACCCCATGAATCGCAGCACCCTGGGCCTCCCTGTCCATCACCAACCCCGGAATTCACTCAGACTCTGTCCATTGACTCCGTGATGCCATCCAGCCATCTCATCCTCTGTCGTCCCCTTCTTCTGCTGCCCCCATTCCCACCACAGTTCAAAAACATCAATTCTTTGGCGCTCATATTTCTTCACAGTCCAACTGTCACATCCATACATGACTACTGGAAAAACCATAGCCTTGACTAGATGGACGTTTGTTGGCAAAGTAATGTCTCTGCTTTTCAAAATGCTATCTAGGTTGGTCATAACTTTCCTTCCAAGGAGTAAGTGTCTTCTAATTTCATGGTTGCCATCACCATCTGCAGTGATTTTGGAGCCCCCCAAAATAAAGTCTGCCAGTGTTTCCACTGTTTCCCCATCTATTTCCCATGAAGTGATGGGACCAGATGCCATGATCTTTGTTTTCTGAATGTTGACCTTTAAGACAACTTTTTCACTCTCCTCTCTCACTTTCATCAAAAGGCTCTTTAGTTCTTTGCTTTCTGCCATAAGGGTGGTATCATCTACATATCTGAGGTTATTGATATTTCTCCCAGCAATCTTGATTCCAGCTTGTGCTTCTTCCAGCCCAGCATTTCTCATGATATATTCTGCATATAAGTTAAATTAGCAGTGTGACAGTGTACAGCCTTGACATACTCCTTTCCCTATTTGGAACCAGTCTGTTGTTCCAAGTCCAGTTCTAACTGTTGCTTCCTGACCTGCATACAGGTTTTCATGAGGCAGGTCAGGTGGTCTGGTACTCACATTTCTTTGATAATTTTCCACAGTTTATTGTGATCCACACAGTCAAAGGCTTTGGCATAGTCAATAAAGCAGAAATAGATGCTTTTCTAGAACTCTCTTGCTTTTTCGATGATCCAGCAGATGTTGGCAATTTGATCTCTGGTTCCTCTGCCTTTTCTAAAACCAGCTTGAACATCTGGAAGTTCACGGTTCACATATTGCTGAAGCCTGGCTTGGGGAATTTTGAGCATTACTTTACTAGCATGTGAGATGAGTGTAATTGTGTGGTAGTTTGAGCAATCTTTGGCATTGTCTTTCTTTGGGATTGGAATGAAAACTGACCTTTTCCAGTTCTGTGGCCACTGCTGAGTTTTCCAAATGTGCTGGCATATTGAGTGCAGCACTTTCACAGCATCATCTTTCAGGATTTGAAATAGCTCAACTGGAATTCCATTACCTCCACTAACTTTGTTTGTAGTGATGCTTTCAATGGCCCACTTGACTTCCCATTCCAGGATTTCTTACTCTAGGGGAGTGATCACACCATCGTGATTATCTTGGTTATGAAGAATTTTTTTGTACAGTTCTGTGTATTCTTGCCACCTCTTCTTAGGATCTTCTGCTTCTATTAGGTCCATGCCATTTCTGTCCTTTTTCGAGCCCATCTTTGCATGAAATGTTCCCTTGGTATCTCTAATTTTCTTGACGAGATCTGTAGTCTTTCCCTTTCTGTTGTTTTCCTCCATTTCTTAGCATTGGTTGCTGAGGAAGGCTTTCTTATATCTCCTTGCTACTGTGTATAGCTTTCTTAAAGTTCTGCTTGCAAAGATACCACCTTGGGAAGTGAAGAAAAGAAAACCGGTGTTAGTCTTAGCTTAGAGACATTGTATATAATCATCACAAATTGGACAATAGGTAAAAATGTACAGTATATGGACTCTTAGAGGATATACAGAGATTCAGAGTTACTTTCTATACCCAATTTTATAGTTTGGCAGGACTATTGCAAATATATTTGTTTTTATTACAACTTATTAATTTTGAATCTGTGTGTATTTTGTTGTATGGTAACATAATTAAGAAGTCTACAGACTGCACATCAAAATAGGAGGGTTAGACATCATATCTGTAATTACATTTAATCTCTACTTTAACCTATTGTTTAACTTGATGGCAGAAAAACTTAATTTCGGCACTTCTAGGTAAAATCAGTAAATTTAGTTGCTTCAGTGTTATTCCATTAAATTGGTATTTTTCCCCTTTCACTTTTTCTTGTAGTTGGGGGAGGGCATGGCACCCTCTCTAGTATTCTTGCCTAGAGAATCCCATGGATGAGGAGCCTGGTGGGCTGCAGTCCATGGGGTCACAACGAGTTGGACACAACTAAAGCAACTGAACACCTATCTCAATGCAGGGAGAATGTTAGGTATAGGAAGAGGTGGCTATATAGCATCAGGACATGAGACGTTAACATGAAATACAGACCCATATCCAATGAAATGCAGAGTTCCAAGTGGCCTTTGGCCATTATCATCTCTTCATCTAGTATCAGTCCAGGTGTCCATGTTTGCAGTTGGGTTGAACACTCTGTATCTGGGAAACCTCCATGATAGGATAGAGGGTCTAAGGCTCTCTCCCTGCAATTAACTTCTTGTCTGTCTCTGAGGCCTGGGAGAGGTGTGGGGCTTCCTTGACGCCATGGGAAATCACTGGGGTTGCTTCAGGCACTTCAAGCCCTTATGTTCCAGATAACCAGTCCTATTGTGCCTACTTGGGGTGACATGGGGAACTCCTGCTACGGTTTCTCAGGGTCTCAGCTTTATTATAATTACCTATATTTAAAGGGGCTTATATAATTCTCTATTATTGAGTCACCACATATCTTGTAGGGCTCCTGTACCCTCTCTCATAATCCTGTATCCTTTCTCATACCACTAGTTGGAGGTGCATTCAGGGCTCCATCTTGGAAACGATCTTCAGTGCCGTAACTGGCTAGTCTTCAACTCACCTTTCGCCCACGGCCCAGAGAGATTTTCATTAAAACTTATTTTTTCTTAAATGAGAAATAATATCTCAACCATCATTGTCCCATATTTCCCTTATGATGTAACCATTAGTTTTTGTGATAGTTTTGTTTGTTTAAATTAAAGACTGGGGATTTGATACCTTTCTTGCTGTTTCCATCTGAGGAAAGTGGAAGCTTAAGGTCTAAAAGCCTTAAAAAAAAAAACAAACAGAAAATTTCTGTCTATTTCTCTTCACTAAGAACAACTATAAATATGGAAATGCTGCTGCTGCTCCTGCTGCTAAGTCACTTCAGTCGTGTCCGACTCTGTGTGACCCCATAGATGGCAGCCCACCAGGCTCCCCCGTCCCTGATATTCTCTAGGCAAGAACACTGGAGTGGGTGGAAATGCTGCAAGAGGCAACAGAAAGAGAAATCTGAAAAGTGATGAGGAAGGTGAGTCAGTTAGGGAATCTAGGACCAGAGGAACAGAGCACCAGGGCCTCTTAGGACTCCCATCCAGCTGAAGGAGGCATGTCATACCTGGCATTTCCCTCCCTCAGTTTGGCAACAGAAGGCAGCCCACGTAGGCTCATTCCCCACCCAGACTGATGATCCCAGAGGACAATATCAGTAAAACAGGCAGCATCCACAGATGATGGGTCCACTGGGATCCCTGCTGAAAATAAGTGGCCAGGGAAGCTTTCTTTTCCCACTGGGCCTGAGACTCTCTTCTCCCACCCAGAGATACCAGGAGCTGGGTGGGTCTGGCCAGGAGTTTTGACACAACCAGTGGCTGGACAAATAAGTCTCTTCATCCCAGGACTGAGATTCCTCTCCCCCAGTGAGAGATGTGGGAGCAGCCAGGGGCACTGGTGATGGAGGTCCTGCTGTAACAGTGGCTGCCATGAGAGTGCTCTGTGGACCTCTGATCTTTTCTCCAAACTTAGAGACTTCCATGATAGCTCAGTTGGTAAAGAGTCTCCCTACAATGCAGGAGACCCTGGTTTGATTCCTGGGTTGGGAAGATCTGCTGGAGAAGGGATAGGGTACCCACTCCAGTGTTCTTGGGTTTCTCTGATGGCTCAGCTGGTAAAGAATCTGCCTGCAATGCGGGAGACTTGGGTTTGATCCCTGGGTTGGGAAGATCCCCTGGAGAAGGGAAAGACTACCCACTCCAGTATTCTGGCCTAGAGAATTCCATGGACTGTATAGTCCATGGGGTCGCAAAGAGTCGGACATGACTGAGTGACTTTCACTTTTTTTTCACAGAGGCACCAGAGGAAGCTCTTTTTCTTCTGAGAGTAACAGAAGGGACCAGTGAGCAATCTAGAGGCACCAAATCAACCAAGCCCATCAAAATCCCACTGCAGAGCCTCTGGGAATTGTGTGGTTAGTGGAACTACAACCTACACAAATAGGCCAGGGCTTGTGTGTTAAACAGGGCAACTGCCTGCTAAGATAAAAGAGTTAACTAAGATCACAGTCTCCAATATAATAGATAAAATATCCAGTATGTAATAGAAAATCAACTGTCACCCCTCAGACAGACGTACCTCAGTCTCTCCTGTCGTTTCCTGACGACCTCAGCCAACTCATTTACTCTGGCAACTGTTACACTCTCTATAGAGGATCATCATTTGCATAGTAGTGGTCATTCAAGCAGGGAGAAGTTAAGCTTTTTAAAAGCATCTCGTCTAAGGTGATCATAGAGCCTTCTCATATCCCAAAGCATAGTTAAAACTAAATTGTAACATGAAACAGAATGGAAAGTTATTGTATTCATTTTCTAGGCCTTCATAACATATTACTGTAAACGTGGTGGATTAAGCAACAGAAATGTATTCCCTCATAGTTCTGAAGTCTGGAAGCCCACAGTCTGAGGGCCAGCAGGGCCACATCCCTAGGAAGGCTCTAGAGGAGAACCCTTCCTTGCTTCTTCCAGCTTCTAGTGTTCTTTTGCTTATAGACCCAGAACTCAAACCTTGACCTCTGGAAACCAATTCTGCATTTTCCTCTCTGTATATTTCTGTGTCCTTTTCTGTCTCATACAAGGACACTCTCATTGGATTTAAGGCCTACCCTAATACTGTTAGATTTCCTTATTCCTTACCTTGATCATAACTGCAAACTTCCTATTTCCAAATAAAGCTACACTCTGAGGTTATGAGAGTGAATAAATTTTTGGAGGACACTATTCAACCCACGTAGAGAAGAGAATTACAATATATAGAAGAAGAAGGAGAAGGAGGAGAGGGATAGAGGGAGGGGGGAGGGGAAGAAGGAGAAGAAACTAAATATCTCAGTTTTGAGAATCCAAATATTTTATGTACAATGAAAACAAAATAACTGTCTTGCCAAAATATCTTCAGGCTCAATTAAGATATGGATTTGACATATTAAATAATATAAACAACAATAAAAACATGAGAGGGGAAAAATAAGATATAAGTAAGATTACCAGGCATTGCCTGTATTTTTTTGTTCATAATATTGCTGCTGCTACTAAGTCACTTCAGTCGTGTCCGACTCTGTGCGACCCCATAGATGGCAGCCCACCAGGCTCCCCAGTCCCTGGGATTCTCCAGGCAAGAACACTGGAGTGGGTTGCCATTTCCTTCTCCAATGCATGAAAGTGAAAAGTTAAAGTGAAGTTGCTGAGTTGTGTCTGACTGTTCGCGATCCAGCCCACCAGGCTCCTCCGTCCAGGGGATTTTCCAGGCAAGAGTACTGGAGTGGGGTGCCATTGCCTTCTCCTGTTCATAATACATGCATATTCTATTTTAGATAACTGGTATTTATATATTTCATTTAGTCCCTTTTGTATTTGTATGCTCCTCTAGTGAAAAGACCACACCTCATTCATCTTTGCCCAACATAAAATTTTACACTCTTAAGATACCTCTGATACTTGTATTAGTAAGTCCAGAATACACTAGAACACACACAATATAGCAATACTTTATGTTAAAACAGAAAATAAGAACACATGAATTATTTCATCTGCAAATTGAAAAATCTACTTCAATCAGCTTAGAAATGCCTTTAAAATTTTTATTACAGAAAGCGGAGAGGTAGAACCAGCTTTGATATTGACTGATACAAAGGTTCAATAATTTGATTAAGGTTTCTATCTTATGGCTGATTCCCTTTGTGGTTGACAGGTAACTGCCAGGAGCAATTGGTAAAGATCTCTTAGAAATCTCTTTCAGCCTTCTCTTCTGAAAGATGAAGGAACTTGTCCCCAAGGAAATTAACTATTTGGCCCAGAGTAACAGTGACACAAATCTGCTCATGTTCAGTTCAGTTCAGTTTGGTTCAGTTCAATCGCTCAGTTGTTTCTGACTCTTTGCAACCCCATGAATTGCAGCACGCCAGGCCTCCCTGTCCATCACCAACTCCCAGAGTTCACTCAGACTCATGTCCATTGAGTCAGTGATGCCATCTAACCACCTCATCCTCTGTTGTTCCCTTCTCCTCCTGCCCTCAATCTTTCCCAGAATCAGGGTCTTTTCAAATTAGTCAGCTCTTTGCATCAGGTGGCCAAAATACTGGAGTTTCAGCTTCAACATCAGTCCTTCCAATGAACACCCAGGACTGATCTCCTTTAGGATAGACTGGTTGGATCTCCTTGCAGTGCAAGGGACTCTCATGAGTCTTCTCCAACACCACAGTTCAAAAGCATCAATTCTTTGGCACTCAGATTTCTTCACAGTCCAACAACTCTCACATCCATACATGACCACTGGAAAAACCATAGCCTTGACTAGACAGACCTTTGATGGCAAAGTAATGTCTCTGCTTTTGAATATGCTATCTAGGTTGGTCATAACTTTCCTTTCAAGGAGTAAATGTCTTTTAAATTCATGGCTGCAATCACCATCTGCAGTGATTTTGGAGCCCCCAAAATAGTAACCATTATACCCATAATGGTTAATTTGGCAGGAAAACAAGCTTATTCATCAATGCATCATCACATGGCCAACTTAAGTTCTCCACTGAACAAAAGAAAACGGAAACAACAAACGCATTATCAGGTAACAAACATAAAGCAATGAGCTGCTCTATTGTTTGCTCTGTTTGTTTTCATAGCAGCATCTATTCACCTGTACATCTATGATCCTATGTGAGCACCTCATTTCTATCTTCAGCGAAGAAAGCACCATAAAAAAGTGAATGGAAATAGGACAAATAGGATAAAAATCAGGAGACAACTTCTAGTCTCAGAAAGGCCATTTTCTATTTATGTGCCAGTGGGAGGAGGGTCTGGCAAACCACTTTCCCATCTAAAACCTTTCTAAATCTCTGCCTAGTCCATTCTTTCTTCTTTTTTTTTTTTTTTTTTTTGCTCAGGTTCCCAATGATCTCTGTGGTTTCAGTTTCAATGTCCCTTTTTCAGAGGAAGATTTCCTGAACTTCTTATCTAAATTAAACCATCCTGCTGTGATCTCTGATTACAACGTTTTATTTTCTTCCAGAATTTGAGATACTTACTAACAGATCATATTTATCCCTGTCTCTGCTATTAGATTTAAGACTCATGAGGACAAAATCCATGTCTGCTTTATTCATAGCCATATCCTTGATACCTCTCTTGTCCAACACTCAGAAAACTCTCAATAAGAATTGATAAGTAAATTAAAGTCTGAAGGTCTTGATTTCCTTCCCTATAAATTATGAATAATGATCACAGGGTTGTTATAATCAATGTGAATTAATACATATTTTGCAGATAGTAATCCAGTATAAGGTGTTATTATTTAAATAAAACTAACTTTCATCAGTAATAGTGTGTCTCAGTATAAATGCTTACAGACAACATTTTATAAACATACTTCTCTATCATAATAAACACATTTTAAAACATGCTGGACAATATGCACTTCAAAGCTTTTGGATTTGACAAGGACCTGCTAAAATATGCAAATTTCCTGGGGGAATGTTATCTGTTTTCCAATTACGATCCTGATTGAGAATGTTGTAGTTTGAAGAAGTGATTTACAATAACAAGAGAAGGCTAGTTGAACTGTGATGGGTGGACTTATCATGTGGGGCAAGAACTAAAGTTACCTGTGTCCAGGAAACAGATGGCATTCCAATTCAACAATGCAAATCCATAGATTGCTTATGAAAGAAATGAATTCAGGAGATTATAAAGTCAAACTAGTTACTTTTGAGGGGAAATTATTGGCCGAGTTTCCAATAATTTGGCTTGTCATCCCCAACATCTGTTGCTTTTGCTGTTATACCACTTAGCTCCTGATGACAAATTGAATAAGATCAGAGCTGGTGCATGATAACTAATAAGCATCTTCATGGGTAGAATCAGTTAACATCAAGCACAGGACACTCGCATCACAGTGTGAAATTTCCTGGTAGAAGCCTCTCCATTTTTATTGTCCTTACATAATTCTTGCATTCCTCATGAATACCTAATTTTACTCATCCCTCCCAGAAAAGATCTTAATTATACTATCCTACTTGCAAAAGTAGCCCTAAAAGAAACACATGTGTAATATAATTATGAGAATATCTGATACATGTTTTCTGATGTAGGATTATCTATCACAGTTCTATCTATAATAAAACTGAAAAAAACAAACAACAAAAAAACCTACATTGAAAGAATACAAAATGATTTGGCTCTGCCTTCTGCGTGGCCCATCTGCTGTTATTTTTTTCCCCCTACTGGCGAAATGTTAGACAATATTTCAACTTAGCATCTCATAGACAGTTACACAACAGAATAGATACACTATATTAATGTTTCATTTACTTAATTCTAAACTGTTTTGTTTCTCCCCTCAGTTAACAGCAAGGCTAAGTAGATCATCATGCTTTATCTGATACAGATATTTTCACCATGTCTTCTTAAGAAATAACATTACATATCTATCTTTCCTTTATGCTATATAATGGATAAACTGGAGTTCACTGATACTATTGCTCCACAGATGAAAAAACTGCTGTATAATGTTATAAAAGACCCAGTTGATTTTAGATAAGGATGACAGTCTCAGGAATGAAACCTAGAATGTGTGCCATCCATTGAATTAAATTTTTAAAATAACTCCTATCTGAAATAGACCTTCAATGATGTAAGTTCATAATTTCCTACTAAGGATAGACTTGGTACTGTAAATAAAACCTTCATTTTGCTAAAAGTGAAAAAACACTGACTTTAATTTCATCATACATTTACTATTCAGTCATTCTTTACATTTTTTATTTAATCTGCATGACCACAGGCCTTACCAGGTTTGGATAAGTATGAGGTTACATGACTTTTAACACTCAGTTTTCCATAACTATTAGCTCTAATTTTTATGGTGGCAGAACCTCAACTTCCCCAGTAGACATAATTATTTTTGGGAATCCCCAAAAGAGAGTTTATATGATCTCTGAATAAATTATTTCATATTCTTCTGCTCTTACATATTTGCCAAAAATCTGATGCTCCTGTATGACTGTGGGGACTTCCTGCAAGTGTGAATTTTTGCTGGGAGCCATGTCCTCCTCTATTACTTGGTCAAAACAGAGATTTTTTTCATGGGTCACCATCTAGACCCTCTTATCCTGCAGGCTAGGGTAGGGTAGGACAATTACTTTGCACCTACCTCTGTGAAATTCTGCCGTAAGGACCTCTTAATTAGCATTTCTTTCTCAAAATTTTACAATATCCCTTTTCATGATCCCTTTAGTGTCTTCCCATTGTTGCTCTTTCTACCCAGGACAAATTATCTCTTAGGCTGGATCAGAACAGGTGTATCTTGTCTTCCATTTCCTCATCTTATCTCCCCAATAATCAGTACAAAAAGAAAAAGAAAAAAGTGAAAGTAACAAACCCCATTCTCTTTTTCTGTATTACAATTCATTCCAAATAAAACAAAATGCATATCAAAACTAGCAAAATGATTTTCAGGTTTTCCTAATCCAGTGTTCTGCAAAGAACCAGCCTGAGTCCCAGCTTTACTCAGAACAAAAAGTTACTGAGCGTCTACTTGATCCAGACCTGTATTAAGCACTGGATCAGAAATAAAAATGAGGCTCCATCTCCACCTTTTTCAATGAGCTTTAGTTCAAGAACTGACATACAATGATACAAATATAAACTAATTAAATGCAGTGTCATAAATGTAATATTAAAGAGAACTAGGTATTGTGTTCATACATGAGAATGAGTACTTTGGCAGGGTACAGCATTTAGAGAAAAGATTCTCAGAGATACTGACAAGGTGCATTTGAGTTGTATGTTGGTGGGTGTATGAAAAGGCTGATTTGGATCTCATTAGCTAGAGAAAAAGACCAAGGGCACCCAGCAATACAATGAATAAAATCAAAGTGTTCTCAAATGCTCACAGACTTCTTTGGGAAATAGAAGTTCTGTGAGGCTGGTGTGTAAGGTAGAACAAAGGGAACTGGAAGGAAAAGAAGTTTGCAGTAAGATTGCCATATTGAGGTATATGGACTTTAGCCTGTTAGATGATGAGTGGCTTTTGGAGTCCTTAACTGACCTACAATTATGTGTGGTCATAATACTGGAAAAATTTTGCAAAATTGATTGGAAGTGAAGTGAAGTTGCTCAGTCGTGTCTGACTCTTTGCGACCCCATGGACTATAGCCTAAGGCTCCTCGGTCCATGGGATTTTCCAGGCAAGAATACTAGAGTGGGTTGCCATTTCCTTCTCCAGGGGATCTTTCCAGCCCAGGGATCGAAACTGGATCTCCCGCATTGTAGGCAAATGCTTTACCGTCTGAGCTTTATGTGTTGTCATAATACTGGAAAAACTATGCAAAACTGATTGGAGCAGGGAGAAATTGTTGGAATGAGGATGAATTTGGGTGCTTTTGAAAAAAATCCAGGCTATATGTAAAAAGAGCTGGAATTAAGGACAGAGATGGGATAGAGAGAAAAAAAAATTTGAGATGGTTTAGAGTCTGGATGTGGGAAGGAAAGAGAGAGAGGAGTCACTGCTGGTTTTGGAATTTCTATCATGGTCTATAAGAAGAAAGGTGCTATGAGAGGTAAATACAAACAGAGGAATAGGTTTTTTAGAACTTTGTATTACCAAAGAAATGAATAAGTGTTTGGTAGATAGAATAACACTCCTCAAAGATATCTATGTTCTAATCTCTAGAACCTGTGAGTATACTGCTGTTGCTGCTAAGTTGCTTCAGTCATGTCTGACTCTGTGAGGCCTCATAGACGGCAGCCCCTAGCTTAGAGTAAAAGGGGCTTTCCAGATGTTGTTAGGCAAGGATTTTGACTTGGGAGATTATCCTGAATTACTTAGCTGGATTCAGTGTAATCATGAAGCTACTTATGAATAGGAAAACAATAAAATCAAAGTCAGAGAAAAGGGATGTGATGATGGAAGCATAGGTTAGAGTGATGTCTTTGAAGACGGATGAAGAGACAATAAGGCAAAGGAATGCTGGTAGCCCTAGCAACTAGGAAAGGTAAGGAAACAGATTATCCCTGAGAGCCTCCAGAGACAATGCAGTTCTGTAGACATCCTGATTGTAGACCCATGTCTGCATCCTGAGGTACAGAATCATAAGGGAACTCATGTTGTTTTAAGTCAGGAAGTTTTGGTACCAATCTGATATATCCAGATGATCTCTGTGCATGTTAACTAAAAGTACTTCAGCATTTTTTCCTCAGTGGAAAAATATAGAATTCTTCAGTATCATTAATATTTGTATTTATATTTCAGATCACTTAAGAAGAGGTGGGAGTGATCCAGGAAGAGTAAACAACTTGGGCAAAGGCCGCTATTCTAAATGCCTAAGAGGGGATCTCTACTTACGGTCTGCTTGACCTGCATTTTGCCAGTGTCACTGGCATTCTTCATGTTGGTTCTTAACTCTAGCAGCCTTAGAGAAGTGAAATCCCTTTTCAGGCAATGGTTGCCACATGTTTCTGGGTGGTTTGATTCTAGTTCCTGGACTTTTCTCTGCAACCCTTGCTCTGATGACCTAGTCTGGACTCCCTTTTCTTGAAAATACGCTCTTGCAGATTTTGTTACTTGCAAGCTGTGTGAATTCGTACAATATATAAATCTCTGGGTTGGACAGTCAGTCACTCACCCATCAAATGGGGACAATAATGGCAACTCAACCTTTGATTGAGTTAGGATTCTGAGGTTGTCATTTGGCTTTCTGATGCAAAGCAGCAACAGGTCAAAGGCACTCAAGCTCAGAGTAGGCAGAACAAGAGCCACATTTAACCTTCTTGCCAGCAGGACCCAGTCCACATGGCTTCTTATTGCCATTTTCTTTCCCCATGAGCCTTCACATCTGACTGCAGGATGAGAGACCCGTATTTCTTCTGGATTCATAAGTGAGCTGAGTGAGGGCATGAAATAAGTTTCCCTTAGAAGGCTTGGTGGTAGAGTTGGTGTTTGAAAGACTTTCCAGCAGAAAGTCTTATCATAAATTACAAGTAATGAGAGGGGCTGCAATAGTTGATCCTAGAATTAACCTATATATTTTCTATATTTCCCATTCACTTGTGAGCAGGTGCAATTTCTTTAGATACACCCTTTTCACTCTCCTGTTTACTCCTTCTTCCTATGCCAGTCCACACCACTGACTTGAAGATCTGAGCAGATGGATAATGCGGTTTGTAGAGAGTAGAAATATTTCTTCCTCCCATTTCCAATTAATGGAATTTTGGCAATGCATATCCTAAGGTATGTGAATATTTTGATGTGGACATCGAAGAAAATAGGCCCAATTAGCATCTATTGAGTATTAAGTATATGAGAACCACAGTGCTAGGTATTTTATGTATATTCTTATGTAAAACATATCAACTTTAGAACTTTGGTGTTAACATGTCCATTTTATGGATGATTAGCTGATAATTGAGCTTCCCTGGTAGCTCATCTGGTAAAGAATCTGCCTACAATGCAGCAGACCCTGCTTCAATTACTGGATTGGGAATATCCCCTGGAGAAGGGAATGGAAACCTATTCCAGTGTTCTTGCCTGGAGAATCCCCATGGACAGAGGAGCGCGACTAAGCACAGCACTGTGGGATCTGGTGCAGAAATCTTACAACCTGAAATGAGAAGACTTGGATGTGTACACAATTTTGTACACACTAGCCATGTGACTTACGACAAGATTCAAGTCTTTCTGAGATTCATTATTACTGGTGGCGTCACATATGTAATGACGAGTGGGAACAGGACTTGAATAAAAACTGGGTGTTTCAATTTTGGGTTCCAGCTCTGCAATTAATGGGCTTTATGATTTGGGGGATATCACTTATCCTGTCTAGATTTTAGTGTTTTATTTATTTATTTTTTTAATTTTTTATCTGTAAAATCAGAAGACTATGGAAGACTTATTCTTTGTAGGTCTGAAATTTCATTAGACTTAGAATTGCAGCTTTAATAATAATTCCACTCAGGCAGCTAGTTGGAGCAATTCTAATTGCTCACTAAAACAGACTTCATCTTCCTCGAACAATGAAATACTACCCTGACCAGTCTCGGCTCCAGCCAGATACATTTGCAAAACATCCTTCAACTTGAAATAGAAATTTATTGCTCAACCATCTGTTACAATTAAGAAAAGGTTTGAAAATGTTTTCTATGTGTTTGACTAATCATGTTTTAGGGCCCTGTGGGTACTTTACAAATTACATGCTGTCTCTTCTTGGCATCATTAAAAATCTGGGATCTGTTTCCAAAATTTACCAGCTCTCTATCTCTCTCTTATTGTTTTCCCTATTCTTTTTTTTCCAAAGAAACTTGTTTAGAGTCTCAAATGGAACAGAGGAAGCAAATATGCTCCAATGTGAAGTTGGTCCATAGCTAAGTATTTGTAATTTGTGTTTGATGATAAGGACTTGGGTGGTATCATCCATGACAAAGTTAAGCCATTAAGACCTAATGACTGAGTTAGAACTGGTGGAATTTCTGGTTGCTCCTTATCCCATTTAAGAAAATAGTGGTGCTGGGAAAACTGGTCAACCACTTGTAAAAGAACGAAACTAGATCACTTTCTAACACCATACACAAAAATAAACTCAAAATGGATTAAAGATCTAAATGTAAGACCAGAAACTATAAAAATCCTAGAGAAGAACATAGGCAAAACACTCTCCGATATAAATCACAGCAGGATCCTCTATGACCCACCTCCCAGAATACTGGAAATAAAAGCAAAAATAAACAAATGGGATCTAATTAAAATTAAAAGCTTCTGCACAACAAAGGGCACTATAAGCAAGGTGAAAAGACAGCCTTCGGAATGGGAGAAAATAATAGCAAATGAAGTAACTGACAAACAACTAATCTCAAAAATATACAAGCAACTCCTATAGCTCAATTCCAAAAAAATTAACGACCCAATCAAAAAATGGGCCAAAGAACTAAACAGACATTTCTCCAAAGAAGACATACGGATGACTAACAAACACATGAAAAGATGCTCAACATCACTCATTATTAGAGAAATGCAAATCAAAACCACAATGAGGTACCATTTCACACCAGTCAGAATGGCTGCTATCCAAAAGTCTATAAGCAATAAATGCTGGAGAGGGTGTGGAGAAAAGGGAACCCTCTTACACTGTTTATGGGAATGCAAACTAGTACAGCCACTATGGAGAACAGTGTGGAGATTCCTTAAAAAATTGCAAATAGAACTGCCTTATGACCCAGCAATCCCACTGCTGGGCATACACACCGAGGAAACCAGAATAGGAAGAGACACGTGTACCCCAATGTTCATCGCAGCACTGTTTATAATAGCCAGGACATGGAAACAACCTAGATGTCCATCAGCAGATGAATGGATAAGAAAGCTGTATGGAGTCTTACTCAGCCATTAAAAAGAAAAACATTTGAATCAGTTCTAATGAGGTGGATGAAACTGGAGCCGATTATACAGAGTGAAGTAAGCCAGAAAGAAAAACACCAATACAGTATACTAACACATACATATGGAATTTAGAAAGATGGAAATGATGACCCTGTATGCAAGACAGCAAAAGAGACACAGATGTGTAGAGCGGACTTTTGGACTCTGTGGGAGAGGGCGAGGGTGGGATGATTTGCAAGAATGGCATTGAAACATGTATACTGTCATATAAGAAATGAATCGCCAGTCTATGTTCGATACAGGATACAGGATGCTTGGAGCTGGTGCATGGGGATGATCCAGAGAGAGGATAATGGGTGGGAGGTGGGAGGGGGGTTCAGGATTGGGAACTCATGTACACCTGTGGCTGATTCATGTCAATGTATAGCAAAACCAATGCAGGATTGTAAAGCAAAATAAAGTAAAAATAAAAATTAAAAGAAAAAATAGTGATACAGTATGATTCCGTTCAGTCCTAAATTACAAATGACCCACCCATGTAGTCAGTCTCAGGCGGAAGCTCTGGAAACCTCTCATCTCACTTTACCTTTCCACACTTCTCAGCACTCTTACTTTTGATGGTCATCATTACCATCTTTCTAAATTCCATATGTATGTGTTAGTATACTGTATTGGTGTTTTTCTTTCTGGCTTACTTCACTCTGTATAATCGGCTCCAGTTTCATCCATCTCATTAGAACTGATTCAAATGTTTTCTTTTTAATGGCTGAGTAAGACTCCATTGTGTATATGTACCACAGCTTTCTTATCCATTCATCTGCTGATGGACATCTAGATTGTTTCCATGTCCTGGCTATTATAAACAGTGCTGCGATGAACATTGGGGTACACGTGTCTCTTTCTATTCTGGTTTCCTCGGTGTGTATGCCCAGCAGTGGGATTGCTGGGTCATAAGGCAGTTCTATTTGCAATTTTTTAAGGAATCTCCACACTGTTCTCCATAGTGGCTGTACTAGTTTGCATTCCTATAAACAGTGTAAGAGGGTTCCCTTTTCTCCACACCCTCTCCAGCATTTATTGCTTATAGACTTTTGGATAGCAGCCATTCTGACTGGTGTGAAGTGGTACCTCATTGTGGTTTTGATTTGCATTTCTCTAATAATGAGTGATGTTGAGCATCTTTTCATGTGTTGGCTACCGACCATCAACTAGAATTTTAAGACTAGCTTAGATTTGTCTTTATTTTTCAAACATTTTAAAACTGGAAGGCAAACAAAGTACGCTTCTGTTAAAAAAGGGCCAAATCATCCTGTAAAGGGCTAGACGGTCAATACTTTAGACTTTGCAAATCTTATGGTTTCTGTACAACTATTCAATTCTGCTGTTGTAGGAAAACAGCTGAGGAAAAACAGCTTTGGATGATACATAAAGAAATGTCTTTAAAACACATGGCTGTGTTTGTGAAAACATGTTTTCACGCAAACTGGATTTGGCCTGTGGGCTGTAGTTTGCCTGTGGTGAACAACTGGTTTAAGTCAAAGAAAGATTTAATTTTCTAAATGTAGGCTTGGTATATTTAATTTAAATAAAGATGCTAATTTTAGTAATGTGAATTACAACATGAAAATTTATTGACAGGGTTGAATACAGTAAAGTTACTAAAATCATAAGGCAAGATAATATAAAATATATACCCTAAATACAATTTCATGCAAGGCTTTGATATATTTTTTAAAACCAAGTGATATGTGATTATGTCAGTTTTAATCTTAACTCTATTATAACTGTAGCAGTTGCAAAATTATTATATATATATATGCATATATTGGTTTCTTATTCTCTTTTATAAGCTCATATATACACGGAAGTGTTGCTTTTGAGACTAGAGATAAAGAATGCTTTTACCTTTAAATGTGGAATCTGTGTTTCATTTTTTACTGTACAAATTCTTAATTCTGGATGAAACTTAAGCACACAAAAATTTTCTTTTCAATAGAAATAAGATAATTTCTGTCTTCTTAATGACTGCTAAATGGAAAAGCTGGATCAACCACCAAGATTTGAGAACTTCTGCATGGTGTTCGTTGCTTTCCAATGAATGGCTGGATGCTTTTTATTCACAGAAATCTAGAACTTGTCTAAACCAAGTGAACAAATATCATCTTGAGTATCAGATCAGTTTGCAGCTCATAAAGTTATTATTTCTTCTCAAAGTCAAGTTCTCAGGTTGAGCAGAAGTTTCAGAGAAAGGGGCATATTTAGTCAAACATACGTGATACAGGAAAGAAAAAATGCTCATTTTTTCCCCCTGCATTTTCAATATAACTTGATTCCCTTCCTATATTCTCAATACCAGAAGCAGTGGCAACATTACAAAAATTTTTTTCTATCACATGAAATTCCCACCCCCTGCAAAAATTCAGCTTCCTTTTACATCTAAAAATCTTTCACTTGTGTTTAATGAGTTCACGTGAAGCAAAATCTCTCTTAAATAGGCTAGTTTCTGTATCATTCCTCTTCTTTAAAGCACTCAGCAAAATCAGCTGCTATGTTTTAAAGTACAAACATCCCTACAATATATATTTTAGTTTAAACACCATATTGAGAACTCTTCTCTGCTAAGCCAACAGATGTCTGCATTTAGAGGAAATTTACATGCCTTTCCCTAGGTTTTTACAGTTTTAAAAACACTCTCAAGTAAACTGGCTTTTGCTGAACAAAGCTTGATTTCTGCCGCATTAAGCAGAATGCAATCCATCTCATCAACACCGCTCTGTGCAGAAATCAGTGTGCTGAGACAACGTTAGCATATTCTTTAAAAAAAAAAAAAAGAAATGAACTCTCCCATGGAGCCAACCATCAGTGGGATACCATCAGGACAAACGCCAATGTAATCTCTCCAAGATACACTTTTATTTTTTTTTTCCAACTATGAAAACAAAACATTAAATGCATTTTGACCTTTGTTACCTTGGGCAACTTATTGTGGCAGTGAAATCTTTCTTGAATTCCTCCAATAGTCACCCATCTTACACATGCTATAGTGTAAGTACATTTATTGGTGAGGTCCTTTTCTCTCATCAATCTGGATAGAAAAGCTTTTGCTTTTCAGTTCATTACATAAAACCTGTTCAATATTATGTGACATGCCATCGTTGTTTTGACATATATTTTCAAGAGTGGAACATTTTCAATTTCTCCGACTGAACCTTATTTTACTCAGTATATGCTGGCATTTTTAGTTTCTCACCAACTATGTAACTTTTTTTCTTCTAGGCAATATATTTTGTTGCTCAGTGACATGATTTTGAGACTTTTCACTGAATGTGACCTTTTATTGACAAAAGCTTTACTCTATTTTGAAATTCCCGCAGATGTTTAAAATAATCAGCACCTTTTCTTGTCAAATGGATGTGATTTTCAGCTAGGTGTCATTCCAAGTTTTCTGGAGGCATTGCTGCATTTTAACGTGCATGCCACAGATAACACACAATGCATCAATAAAACTTGTATTACTAGTCCATGTAAAATCCAGGGATAAATCAATATTTATATAAAAATCCCATGTAGTAAAAGGCTTTCTGTCTTTTTGTCTCCCTTGATGTATTAGTGCAGTGAAATAACCAAAATCATAATCCTTCATCACTAAACATGTGGGAATTGTTTATAAATCTAACTCTAGAATCTTCTTTCCTCTTGCATTCTGTCTTCAAAAATTGCCACCCTGGATCATTAGACTTGTTTATAAAATAAAAATAACTTATAAAATATTTTAAGAGGTATAAAAATTAATGAGGCTTAACAAAAATAGTTACCTCAGATTGATTATATTCTTCACAGATGAAGATGGAAAAGGTCTATACAGTCAGCCAAAAAAAAGAAAAGATCTGGGACTGACTGTGGCTCAGATCATCAGTTCCTTATTGCAAAATTCAGGCTCAAATTGAAGAAAGTAGGGAAAACCACTAGGCCATTCAGGTATGACCTAATCAAATCTCTTATGATTATACAGTGGAGGTGACAAATAGATTCAAGGGACTAGATCTGGTAGAGAGAGTACCTGAAGAACTATGGACAGAGGTTCATAACATTGTACAGAAGGTGGTAACTAAAATCATCCCAAAGAACACGAAATTTAGGAAGGCAAAGTGGTTGTCTGAAGATGCCTTACAAACAGCCAAGAAGAGAAGCAAAAGGCAAAGGATAATGGGAAAGATATACCCGACTGAATGCAGAGTTCCAGAAACAGAAAGGAGAGATAAGGAAGCCTTCTTAATTGAAAAACGCAGAGACATAGAGGAAAACAATAGAATGAGAAAGACTACAGATCTCTTTAAGAAAATTGGAGATACCAAGGGAAAATTTCATGCAATGATATTTACAATAAAAGACAGAAACAGCAAAGATCTAACAGAAACAGGAGAGATTTAAGAAGAGATGGCAAAATACACCGAACTGTACAAAAAAAGGTCTTAATGACCCAGATAATCACAATGGTGTGGTCACTCACCTAGAGCTAGACATCCTGGAGTGTGAAGTCAAGTGGGTCTTAGGAAGCATTACTGCAAACAAAGCCAATGGAGGTGATGGAATTCCAATTGAGCTGTTTCAAATCCTAAACTATGATGCTCTTAAAGTGCAACACAATACATCAGCAAATTTGGAAAACTCAGCAGTGGTCATAGGACTAGAAAATGTCAGTTTTCATTTCAATCCAAAAGAAAAGCAATGCCAAAAAATGCTCAAATTAATGTACAATTGCACTCATTTCACATACTAGCAAGATTATGCTCAAAATCCTTCAAGGTAGGCTTTAGCGGTATGTGAACTGAGAAATCCCAGATGTACAATCAGGATGTAGAAAAAGTAGAGGAACCAGAGATCGAATTGCCAACCTGCACTGGATCATAGAAAAAGCAAGGGAATTGCAAAAATACTATCTACTTGTGTTTCATTGACTACTAGGAAGCCTTTGACTGTGTGTATCCCAACAAATTGTGGAAAATTCTTAAGGAGATGGGAGTACCAGACCACCTGATCTGCCTCCTGAGAAACCTGTATGCAGGATAGGAATCAACAGTTAGAACCAGACATGGGACAATGGACTGGTTCAAAATCGCGAAAGGAATGCATCAAGGCTGTACTTTTTCACCTTGCTTATTTAACTTATATGACAAATACAACATGAGAAATGCTCGGCTGGATGAAGCACAAGTTGGAATCAAGATTGCCAGGAGAAATATCAATAACCTCAGCTATGCAGATGACACCATCCTAATGGCAGAAAGCAAAGAGGAACTAAAGAGTCTCTTGATGAAGGTAAAAGAGGAGAGTGAAAAAGTTGGCTTAAAACTCAGCTTATAAAAAACTAAGATTATGGCATCTAATACCATCACTTCAAGGTAAATAAATGGAGAAAAAGCAGAAACAGTGACAGATTTTATTTTCTTGGACTAAAAAACATTGCAGACAGTGACTGCAGCCACAACATTAAAAGATGTTTGCTTCTTGGAGGAAAAGATATGACAAACTTAGACAGCATACGACAAAGCAGAGACATCAGTTGGCCGACCAAAGTCCATGTAGTCAAGCTATGGTTTTTTCCAGTAGTCATGTACAGATGTGAGATTTGGGCCATAGAGAAGGCTGAGCACTGAAGAGTTGATGCTTTCAAGCTGTGGTGCTGGAGAAGACTTTTGAGAGTTCCTTGGACAGCAAGGAGATCAAACCAGTCAATCCTAAAGGAAATCAACCCTGACTATTCATTGTGAGGCTAATAGACTTTCGCCAAGAGAAAACACTGGTCATAGTATGGCAAAACCAATACAGTATTGTAAAGTAAAATAAAGTAAAAATAAAAATTAAAAAAATTAATAAATAAAAGAAAGAAAACACCCTCTTCCAACAACACAAGAGAAGACTCTACACATGGACATCACCAGATGGTCAACACTGACATTAGATTGATTATATTCTTTGGAGCCAAAGATGGAGAATCTCTATACAGTCAGCAAAAACAAGAGCTGACTATGGCTCAGATCATGAAATAATGATTGGAAAATTCAGACATAAAGTGAAGAAAGTAGGGAAAACCACTAGACCATTCAGGTATAACCTAAATCAAATCCCTTACAATTATACAGTGGAAGTGAGAAATAAATTCAAGGGATTAGATCTGACAGAGTGCCTGAAGAACTATGAATGGAGGTTCATGCTGTTGCACAGGAGGCAGGGATCAAGAACATCCCCAAGAAAAAGAAATGCAAAAAGGTAAAATGGTTGTCTGAGGAGGCCTTACAAATAGCTGTGAAAAGAAGAGAAGTGAAAGGCAATGGAGAAAGGAAAGATATACCCACTTGAATGCAGAGTTCCAAAGAATAGCAAGGAGAGATAAGAAAGCTTTCCTCAGTGATCAATGCAAAGAAATAGAGGAAAACAATAGAATGGCAAAGACTAGAGATCTCTTCAAGAAAATTAGAGATACCAAGGGAATATTTCACGCAAATATGGGCACAATAAAGGACAGAAATGTTATGGACCTAACAGAAGCAGAAGATATTAAGAAGAGGGGGTAAGAATACACAGAAAAACTATAGAAAAAAGATCTTCATGACCCAGGTAACTATGATGGTGTGATCACTCATCTAGAGCCAGACATCCTGGAATGTGAAGTCAAGTGGGCCTCAGGAAGCATCACTACAAACAAAGCTAGTGGAGGTGATTAAATTCCAGCTGAGCTATTTCAAATCCTGAAAGATGATGCTGTGAAAGTGCTGCACTCAATATGCCAGCAAATTTGGAAAACTCATCAGTGGCCACGAGACTGGAAAAGGTCAGTTTTCATTCCAATCCCAAAGAAAGGTAATGCCAAAGAATGGTCAAGCTACTGCACAATTGCACTCATCTCACATGCTAGCAAAGTAATACTCAAAATACTCCAAGCCAGGCTTCAGCAATACGTGAACAGTGAACTTCCAGATGTACAAGATGGTTTTAGAAAAGGCAGAGGAACCGGAGATCAAATTGCCAACATCCATTGGATCATCGAAAAAGCAAAAGAGTTCCAGAAAAACATCTATTTCTGCTTTATTGTCCATGCCAAAGCCTTTGACTGTGTGGATCACAATAAACTCTGGAAAATTCTGAAAGAGATTGGAATACCAGACCACCTGACCTGCTTCTTGAGGAAATCTGTATGCAGGTCAAGAAGCAACAGTTAGAACTGGACATGGGACAACAGACTGGTTCCAAATTGGCAAAGGAGTACATCAAGGGTGCATATTGTCACCCTGCTTATTTAGCTTATATGCAGAGTACATCATGAGAAATGCTGGGCTGGAAGAAGCACAAGCTGGAATCAAGATTGCTGGGAGAAATATCAATAACTTCAGATATGCAGATTGACACCACCCTTATGGCAGAAAGTGAAGAACTAAAGAGCCTCTTGATGAAAGTAAAAGAGGAGAGTGAAAATGTTGGCTTAAAACTCAACATTCAGAAAATGAAGATCGTGGCATCTGGTCCCATCAGTTCATAGCAAATAGATGGGAAAATAATGGAAACAGTGACAGACTTTATTGATATGGGCTCCAAAATAACTGCAGATGGCAACTGCAGCCATGAAATTAAAAGAGTCTTGCTCCTTGGAAGAAAAGTGATGACCAATCTAGACAGAATATTAAAAAGCAGAGATATTACTTTGCCAACAAAATGTCCATATAGTCAAGGTTATGGTTTTTCTGGTAGTCATGTATGGATGTGAGAGTTGGACTATAAAGGAATCTGAGCACCAAGGAAATTTATGCTTTTGAACTGTAGTGTTGGAGAAGGCTCTTGAGAGTCCCTTGGACTGCAAGGAGATCCAACCAGTCCATCCTAAAGGAAATAAGTCTGAAACATTCATTGGAAGGACTAATGCTGAAGCTGAAACCCCAATACTTTGGCCAACTGATGTGAAGAACTGACTCAAGTGAAGAGACCCTGATGCTGGGGAAGATTGAAGGCAGGAGGACAAGGGGATGATAGAGGATGAGATGGTTGGATGCCATCACCAAGTCAATGGATATAAGTTTGAGCAAACTCTGGGAGTTGGTGATGGACAGGAAGGCCTGGCATGCTGAAGTCCATGGGGTTGCAAAGAGTTGGACATGACTGAGTGACTGAACTGAACTGATTTATTGTAAGGACTGATGCTGAAGCTGCAGCTCTAATACTTTGATCACCTGAGGTGAAGAGCCAACTCATTGGAAAAGACCCTGATGCTGGGAAAGATTGAGTATAGGAAGAGAAGGAGGCAACAGAGGATTAGATGTTTGGATGGCATCATTGACTCAGTGGACATGAATTTGAGCAAACTCAGCGACATAGTGAAGCCTGGCATCCTGCAGTTCATTGAGGCCCAATGAAATGGACATGACTTAACAACTGAAAAATAAGAAATCCTAGAGTAATTCATTTTTAATCTATGCAATTTATGGTTTACACTGATTATTTTTGACAGCAGCAAAGCAATAGAAAGACAGTTAAGTTATGGAACATAATTTTTTTTTATAGTGAAAATATCACTCTGATTGTTACTTCAGAAAAGTTATTTTCTAGGAAACCAGTTGAAAGCCTGTGGGACCAACAGTGCTGAAAGGGATTAAAAGGCTCAGTGATGTGGACAAGGCTGTGTAGAAAAATTATGCAAGGCTACAAGCCATACCAAAGGTTTCAGTGGGAAACCTTAGGGAACAAACCCTTCACCAAGACCTTTAGGAATGCACTCGATGGATGGGCATCACCATCTCTATTCGCTGGTCACAGCTTGGCTAGTTAATAATAATGGGGTTGAGTAGGTCCCAAAGCTACAGCAAGAAGACTGCAATCACTGATAAGTTCTAAAGGACAGCCAAGGAAGCTTTAGTTCAGTTCAGTTCAATTGCTCAGTCATGTCCTACTCTTTGCGACCCCATGGACTGCAGGACGCCAGGCCTCCCTGTCTGTTACCAACTTAAACTCATGTCCATTGAGTCAGTGATGCCATCCAACCATCTCATCCTCTGTCATCACCTTCTCTTGCCTTCAATCTTTCCCAACATCAGGGTCTTTTCAAATCAGTCAGCTCTTCACATCAGGGGATCAAAGCATTGGAGTTTCAGCTTCAACATCACTCCTTCCAATAAACACCCGCGACTGATCTCCTTTAGGATGGACTGGTTGGATCTCCTTGGAGTTTAAGGGACTCTCAAGAGTCTTCTCCAACACCACAGTTCAAAAGCACCAATTCTTTGGCACTCAGCTTTCTTTACAGTCCAACTCTCACATCCATACATGACTACTGGAAAAACCATAGCCTTGACTAGATGGACATTTGTTGGTAAAGTAATGTCTCTGCTTTTTAATATGTTGTCTATGTTGGTTATAACTTTCCTTCCAAGGAGTAAGCATCTTTTAATTTCATGGCTGTAGTCACCATCTGCAGTGATTTTGGAGCCTCACAAAATAAAGTCAACCACTGTTTCCACTGTTTCCCCTCTATTTCCCATGAAGTGATGCGACCGGACACCATGATCTTAGTTTTTCAAATGTTGAGCTTTATGCCAGATTGTTCAAACTCCTCTTTCACTTTCATCAGAGGCTCTTTAGTTTGTCTTCACTTTCTGCCATAAGGGTGGTGTCATCTGCATATCTGAGGTTATTGATATTTCTCCTGGCAATCTTGATTCCCACTTGTGCTTCATATAGCCCAGTATTTCTCATAATGTACTCTGCATGAAAGTTAAATAAACAGGGTGACAATATACAGCCTTGACGTACTCCTTTTCCTATTTGGAGGGTGATGATTAGTAGAATACAGTATCTATAGTGATAATATAGGTTAGCAGTCAACACGTGTGCTGCTTAATACATACACATATATATATACACACACACATAAACAAAAGAAAATAAATATGCATATGCAAGATTGTAGGTGGGCCTCCTTATTGCAAGTCACATGCTTTGCAAAGATTCTCAACTTGATTCAGTTTTCAGACTCAGAACATTTTAATTGAATGGGCAGTAAAACCCCAGGAGAAAGAACCACACAAAACCATGGCAGGTATAGACTATAATGCTCTCCCCAAAGATACTTAGGGCCACTTACTCAGGTGACTGGTTGAAAGATGTAGTGATATACAGACATTTTGAAGGTTATCAGATGCAGGGTCTGAGTTGACATTGATATCTGGAGTCTCAAAATATTATTACAGGCCTGTTAGAGTCTATTCAAGGTAACTTAGTCCTGTAAAGATGAAACTCTTTGATCACAGACTTTCAAGGAACCCCTACTGACATCTTGCAGAATCCTAGGATTCCAGAGAACCCTACTTAACAAACTCTGCTATAGACGTTTCTTCTTCTTCCTCCCACTCATTTCCCCTCATTTTTTTTTTTAAATGAATCTCTTTTCCCTGTTTAAATTGCTATTTTTTCCTCCTCTCTGCTGTCTGTGAGGCCTAACCTTATATAGCTTCTGTGGGGGAAAAGACAACCCTCCAAGTTACTTACTCCAAGTAAGCCTGTGAGTTTTGAACATTTATATCTGTTTTGGAGTATGCTGGAGGTGAAAGAATGTCACTCAATGTTCTGTTAAGAAAGAACAGGAGAAAACAATTCCATAAGATTACTATGGGATGTAATCCTGTCACATATCTTTTTGGCAAAGAATTTTGGAGCTTTAGAAAAGTCTAGAAAGCATTAATTACAATATTTAAATTTAAATAAAAGATTTCTGTATAACCCTGTCAAACTTCAACCAACTCCCTTTCTTTCCCCTACATTCCCATGACTCATAAATTTTATACTTTTTTCAGCTGGCTTATTTTTTCCTGATAGGCAGGTGATAGTTCATCCTATAGAACAAAAAACAAAACAAAACACATGACTATTTGCTTGGTTCTTCCAGCATCTCTAATTCCTAATTTGTTGATTTAATGTAGATTTTAATTCTTATCTCTATTGCTTTCCATTTGTTTTATATCAATTTATGATTTTAAAGATTTTTTTTGCTATAAATTATTAAACATCTCTATCAGTAGGTTGAAAGAAAAAGCAAAAAGCACACCCTGGCAAAAAAGGGGGTGAATATTTGATGACAGACACAGACTTCCAGGGGAGACACAGTCTTGTAATTAGGTTAGAAGACTGTCAGTTGATGACTTTTTTCAGTGAGCCTACCTGCTTCTCAAGAGCTTAAACATAATTTTATGTCAAAATGAGGACCATGCAGATCTGAATGTCAAAAACCTGAGGTGGAGGATATCAAAGATCTTTTTTCATTATTCTTTTACTTATGTCTACAGTATATCATAGAATTAGATGTTCCATAAAACATATTTCCCAGTATATGTAACAACTCCTTTTAAATGACAGTCAAAAATATATTCTACTCATTTTGGTGAAAATATATCAAATGATCATTACATGTTTCACGGACTTTCTAAACTGTTCACTCTTGAATTTTGAGGGGGTTCTTATCAAATGAAGAAGGTCCTTAATACCCACCATCACGTTTGCTAACTCATTTCCCTGTAATACCACTGGTGTGGGAAGTTTCTCACTTCAGCTAGAGCTTTTGTTTATGACAGAGTCTCTGCTCTGTGTTTCTGACTTCTTTCATGTCCTGGTGGGCTCGAATAAACAACATGAAGGAAGTCCCAAGTCCTACTTTTCCTTCTCTCCTGAAGCCAAATTCCAAGCTCAGCGAAAGTAGGCAAGCCTTCTTCTCCTTCAACTCCAAACCTGTTTGCACTTTTTCTTTTCTCAGGGGAAATTCCCTAGGGAAATTTTAGTCCTTAGGAAACTGAGATATCCCTCTTGTGAGATTATTAAAGGAATTCTCAGCCTTTCTTGTAAACAACATTTTAGATCCAAACTTTTAGACTTACAGACTGATAGGAACTTGTCTGACTTCTGTGTTGAAACGATTAGGCTACACATGGGATTCTTGACTTAAATGCATTCATAAATAAAGAGCCTCAAGAGACTACTTCTTTTACTTACATTCTTTTTACTTCCATATGTGTACTATGCCTATGAGGAGCTTTCAAAACAGAGGCATAAAGTTCCTTGGGCCACTAGAACCAGTTATCTGGAGAGGCTCAAAAATGTTACCAGGGATGGCCATCTGAAATTTGGGAACACTGTAGAGGTATTTCTATGTTTAGCCTACTGTGACCAGAGTTGAACACCACCTGTGATGGTCATTGCAAGTATGCTTTGTTGCAAACTACCAGGTTGAAAATACAGTTTCACATTCAGAAGACCTGGGAACGTTCCCGGTTCTGCAACTCATTAGCTCTGTATAACCAGGGTTAATTATTTTACATTTATCATCCTCAAATTTCTTACCTGTAAAAAGAGATATTAATGCTTAATGTCTTCAACAAAATTCAACTGAGTTTTGTTGAAGATTATATGATAGAATGGGGCTTCCCAGGTGGTGCTAGTGGCTTAAGAACCCGCTTGCCAATGCAAGAGACTTAAGAGACATGGATTCAATCCCTGGATCGGGAAGATCCCCTGGAGGAGGGCACAGCAACCCACTCCAGCATTCTTGCCAGGAGAATCCCATGGACAGAGGATCCTGGCAGGCTATGGTCCGTAGGGTGGCAAAGAGTGGGACATGACTGAAGCAACTTAGCACAGCATGGCACAGCATATGATATAATGTGGATTCTTGAATATTGCAAATTGTTATACAAATATAAGGATGTATTATTAGTAGGGAGCACAAAAATAAGGAATTATAGAAGAAGAAGCAAGAAGGAATATATGTCATCACTTTGTCTAACCATCTTTCTAGAGCCTTTGCAAGGGACAAGAATTACTAGACTGTTCATAGCCTGAGACATTCACTGGGACTCATTCAACTGGAGGGAGGGGTTAACTATACGCAAAATATAGGGTCTTAAGTTCTATTTCCTCTCTTGTAGTCTGTGAATATATGTGGCTAGAGTACCTGGCAAGGCTTACTTCAGCAGGCCCAGCTTTCATGTGGTTCTGTGTTCTGACAGTGGCTAAGTAGATAAAGTAGGTTCCACCCTCATCCACAGAGACAAGAAATCAACAATGGCCCAGGTTCAGAGAAACTGAGCAAAGGGAGTGCCATATGTTCTTCAAGGCTTAATAAATCCTTTCACATCAACAGTATTTATCAGAAGATCCTTGTACCTGGAAGAATAAAAAGAAAATTACCTTACATTAACAAAGCTTATTCTTCATTACCTATCATGGTATTACTGCTTTTGTATTTGGCTCTATTGGCAGAAACGTCTAGAGGGGGGAGAGTAAGTATTTGTATTCCAGCACCAAAATTATATCTCAAGCTTCTAACACTAGGCAGGGGATATAGAGAAAAAAAATTATCATGAGCTCTGGGAGGTCAATTTCTAGTAAGGGATAAAAATGCCTAAATAAATAGTTACAACAGCACTCAAATAAAGTGGCAAGAATGTGCAAACTGTATTTGGCTGCAACCAGGTCTGGAGAGCTCAGGAAGGATTCCAGGATGCTGTGAAGCCTGAGTTGAATCTTAAAGGGTAAGCAAATGTCAGCTCAGGGAAGATAATTAGAAGTTGCTTGAGGTAGAGAAAGAAGCATGAGTAAATGCACAGGGTTGTTTGAGTAGAAAATTGTTAGCAATGTGAAACTGTTGAAGCATAAAGTTCAAGGTAGAGTGAAGTAATGAGAGATACAGCTGGAACACAACGCAGGGGATGCGTAATGAAGGGTTTATGCCACATCAGAGACTTGAATTTTATCCTGGAGTCAAAAGGCGAGAGTTGAAGGGTTCTGAGTAGACAGGGTGGCGTGGCCACATTTCCATTTATGAAAACAAATTTTGGCAGCCCTGCACTTGGTACATTTGAGGGGAATATGACTAGAAACTTGTTAGGAGGCTCTTTCAGAAATAAATTAGGTCAGAAATATAATGTAGGTCTTTAGCATTATGTACATAAATATGTATATGTAAAGCACCTATGTGTTTACAATAAGTATTATATGTGTTTTAAGCAGAGACTTAAAAAACTGTAATATTTAATGCTTTCTCCCATTTTACATATGTACTAAGCATATATGTAGTGTTTTCAAAATAGAGGCATATCTGAGTGCCTTGGGATATTGGATTAGGACATGTGAATGAGCTCAGAATGGCTTCAGGGATAAGCATATGAATTTTGAGGATGTTGCAGAGATATTTCTAACATATTTAGTCATTCTGTCATCCACTTTAAAATCACTCATGCATGGGCATTTGCAGTTGAAAATTGCTTCATTGATAATATCACAGCATTTTATGCTAAAAGTCTACCTTGCTGTTACTGACATCTTGGAATATGATATGTTTTTATTATGATGACAAATAATGGTTTGTTTTTCTTCTATTAGAGAAAATGAATTGAAACCTTCAGGACAATATTTGCTTGAGCTCTGTTCACAAGTTTTTCTGAAGTGAATTCATCAATTAAATGATTAATAATTTCAGTTGCTAGTCATCCAAGAAACAACATGCTTGGCTCCACTTTTAGTGTGATATAATCATTACTTATGACTAGGGCTTCCTCCTTCACCAAATAAAATTTATGATGTTTACTCAGGTGAACTCCAGCATGCAGGTTAAGTCACAGAATGCGCCAAGGTAAGTGAGAAAGTCAAGTATCTACTGTCTTCAAAGTGTTCCTCTGGGAAACCTGATATTTCTTGAGGTATAACATTTCACATTTTACTGCGTGGTAGTTTTCCATATGTGATTGTATCATGCTGCTGCTGCTGCTAAGTCGCTTCAGTCGTGTCCGACTCTGTGCGGCCCCATAGACAGCAGCCCACCAGGCTCTGGGATTCTCCAGGCAAGAACACTGGAGTGGGTTGCCATTTCCTTCTCCAATGCATCAAAGTGAAAAGTGAAAGTGAAGTCGCTCAGTGTGATTGTATCATAGTAACTGAAAAAAAAATCAATATGATTGTTAAAGGATAACAAGGCATCATCACATATTCAGAATACACAGGTATTAAGCACCTATCTCAGGAACGATTTATTGGAAAGACATGATATTCTGATCTAGATTCAACTCCTAGTCCCACCACTTCTTGGAAATGTGACCAAGGGCAAGTACTTAGCCTCTAAGTGGTTTTCTCCTACAAATTGTGAGTAATAAAGCCTACCTATTGGTGCTAGTGGTAAAGAAGCCACCTGCTAATGCAGGAGATGCAAGGGATGTGGGTTCAGTCCCTAGGTCGGGAAGATCCCTGGAGGCAGTTCATGGGTCTCAAAGGGTCGAACACAACTGAGCAACAGCACGCACAGAGTTACTTTGAAAACTGGATGTAGCAAAGTATTTAAAGTGCCCAGATTGGCAAATAGCAGGCATTCTATAAGTGAAAAGTGAAGTTGCTCAGTCGTGTCCGACTCTTTGCGACCCCATGGACTGTAGCCTACCAGGCTCCTCCCTCCATGGGATTCTCTAGGCAAGAGTACTGGAGTGGGTTGCCATTTCCTTCTCCAGGGGATCTTCCTGACCCAGGGATCGAACCCAGGTCTCCCAAATTTCAGGCAGACGCTTTAACCTCTGAGCCACCAGGGAAGCCCATATTTTCTTTTTATTCTTTGTTGTCACTTTCTGATAATTGATAATTTTCTCCCTTTACCATTTGCTGCTCTTTTTCAGTATTTTTGTCATCTCTTTTTTGCTAATTGTTGGAGTACTATAGAAGTGTGACCTGCAACACTTTTTTTGTAACTATAGTGCCAGGTGGCATCATTCATTTTCAAGAACATTTCTCAGTGTGCTTATGACTCCCAAATCTTTATCCAGGCCACAGCTTCCTTCGGTAACTCTGGATTTGTGTATCCAATTGCATACTTGAAATTACTACTTAGATGCTTAATGGACATATTGTTTATCAAATAAATGTTCATTATGTTATTATTACTATAAATATTATTACTGTAATTGTAAGTGCTGATGATATATCAGCAGGAAAAACAGATGGAATTCTCTCTCCATATGCTTATACTCTACAAATGACAAGTTTATAATAATCAAAATGAATAATATATGGTATGATAGCAATAGGTGCTTTGGATAAAAATAAAGCAAGTTAAAAAGATATTCATTACTATATAACAAACTATCCCCAAATTTAGTATTTTAAAGCAATTCATATTTATTACCTCCCATTTTTGTGAGTTAGGAATATAGGCACTGCTTAGCTGGATAGTTTCAGCTCAGGGTCTTTCATGAAATTTCAGTTGAGATATTGACCAGGTGTGTTATTTGTGTCTGGAGGATCTGCTTCCAAGATGGCTCATTCATGTGGCTGTTGGTAGGAGATCTAAGTTCCTCACCACATGAACCTCTCCTTGGGAATTTTTGCATGACCTCATAACAAGGAGGTTGTCTTCTATCAAAACAAATGATCTGAGAGAATGAAAGCACAGTTCTTTGCCTGGCCTCTCAGATTTATATTTAATCTGACACTTCACTTTAGCTTCATTCCTAAAAGTTATCTTTTAGGTAATTTCTGCCTCCAGGTGATACAGCCTACATCTATACCTGTCTGTCCTATCCTAGCCCTGCATTCTAGAACTCCAGCTTAGATTTTTTGAACAATCAGATCATTTGTTTTAAAGTGTTCATTTTGTTATTATTACTATAAATATTATTACTGCAACTGTAAATGCTGATGATATATCAGTAGGAAAAACAGATGGAACTCTCTCTCCATATGCTTATACTCTACAAATGATGTTTACAATAATCAAAATAAATAGTATATAGTATGATAGCAATAAGTGCTTTGGATAAAAATAAAGCAGGTTAAATAGTTAAATAATACCATTTTAAATGTTAAATGATACATTTAAAAAAACCACACCACTGAAACAATGGAAAGTAATAAGCTGAAATAAGGTAATCATTGTGCAAGAAGTACTAGCTACACATTTCTAAATAAACAGATATACTAGGCTGGAAACAGTGGAACTGTGGAGGGAATTTCATGAGTTCTGTGTATTTAGTTATGAAGACTATTTTCTGTTCTTCCTCATTGCCCCGATGAAAGAAAACATGTCTTAAGTGAAGAGAGATCCATTCAAAGAAGCTGTTAACAGGAATTCCAGGGGAGGGTCCACCCTAAACACTGCAGTATGTTTTCTCTCCATGGTGTATAGTGATCAATCACTAGAAAAGCTTAAAGTCAGTATCCAATTAAGGGATGGTAACAAGAGGGACTTCCCTGGTGGCTCAGAGGTTCAAGCGTTTGCCTGCAAGGCGGGAGACCTGGGTTCAATCCCTGGGTTGGGAAGATCCCCTGGAGAAGGAAATGTCAACCCACTCCAGTATTCTTGCCTGGAGAATCCCATGGACAGAGTAGCCTGGTAGGTTACAGTCCTCGGGGTGGCAAAGAGTTGGACACGACTGAGCGACTTCACTTTCATCACAAGAGGAATGAAAAGTGAAAGTGAAAGAAATTCACTGGTAAAGTATCTGTGAAAGCACTTCTAACCCTGAGAAAAAGCCTTAAAATAAAGCTGGGGGGCAGGATTCTCTCTATCTGCAAAGCAATGAAGAAGCAATGAACACTGTGTAAAGAACAAAAGAAGGTCCATAAGAAATGAAAATTAAAACCTCTAAGATATGGATCCTACCACAGTGTAATCAGAAATACTTCAATAAAATGACAATGCCTTGTGTTAGCAAGGATGTGCAGCAATGGGAATTCACATTCACTACCGGTAAGTGTGTAAATGGATTGAAGAGGGTTTAAACCTGCATAATGAAACTGAACAAACTCATACTCTTTTACCCAGAAATTCACTCCTAGAGATTCTACAGAATCTGGGGAAACTTCTGATCACAGACATACATAGGAATGTTCAGAGTAACACTCTTAATAATATCCAAATGTTCAGTTCAGTTCAGTTTACCCAGTCATGTTCAACTCTTTGTGATCCCATGGACTGCAGCGTGTTAGGCCTCCCCGTCCATCATCAACTGCCAGAGTTTACTCAGATTCATGTGCACTGAGTCAGTGATGCCATCCAACCATCGCATCCTCTTCTCCTCCTGCATCAATCTTTCCCAGCATCAGGGTCTTTTCAAATAAGTAGTTTTTCATGTCAGGTGGCCAGAGTATTGGAGTTTCAGCTTTAAAATCAGTCCTTCCAGTGAGTATTCAGGAATGATCTCCTTTAGGATGGACTGGTTGGATCTTGTAGATGTCCAAGGGACTCTCAAAAGTCTTCTCCAACACCACAGTTCAAAAGCATCAATTTTTTGGCACTCAGCTTTCTTTATAGTCCAACTCTCACATCCATACATGACTACTGGAAAAACCATAGCCTTGACTAGATGGACCTTTGTTGGCAAAGTAACATCTCTGCTTTTCAATATGCTGTCTAGTTTGGTCATAACTTTTCTTCCAAGGAGCAAACCCTTTTAGTTTCATGGCTGCAGTCACCATCTGCAGTGATTTTGGAGCCCAAAAGAATGACGTCTGTCATGGTTTCCATTGTTTCCCATCTATTTGCCATGAAGTGACTGGACTGGATGGTACGATTTTAGTTTTCTGACTGTTGAGCTTTGAGCCAACTTTTCACTCTCCTCTTTCACTTTCATCAAGAGGCTCTTTAGTTCCTCTTCACTTTCTGCCATAAGGGTGGTGTTATCTGCATGTCTGAGCTTATTGATATTTCCACCAGCAATTTTGATTCCAGCTTGTGCTTTGTCCAGCCCAAAATTTCTCATGATGTACTCTGCATATAAGTTAAGCAGGGTGATAATATACAAACTTGATGTACTCCTTTACCGATTTGGAAAGGAGTCTGTTATTCCACGTCCAGTTCTAACTGTTGCTTCTTGACCTGCATACAGATTTCTAAGGAGGCAGGTCAGATGGCATGGTATTCCCATCTCTTTCAGAACTTTCCACAGTTTATTGTAATCCACACAGTCAAAGGCATTGATGTAACCAATAAGGCAGAAGTAGATATTTTTTCTGGAACTCTCTTGCTTTTTCAATGATCCAGCAGGTGTTGGCAATTTGATCTCTGGTTCCCCTGCCTTTTCTAAAACCAGCCTGAACATCTGGAATTTCATGGTTCACATACTGGTGAAGTCTGGATTGGATAATTTTGAGCATTACTTCGATAGTGTGTGAGTGAGTGAGTGAGGTCGCTCAGTCGTGTCCGACTCTCTGTGACCCCGTGGACTGTAGCCTACCAGGCTTCTCCATCCATAGGATTCTCCAGGCAAGAATACTGGAGTGGGTTGCCATTTCCTTCTCCAGGGGATCTTCCTGACCCAGGGATGATGAGTGCAATTGTGTGGTAGTTTGAGCATTCCTTGGCATTGCCTTTCTTTGGGATTAGAATGAAAACTGACCTTTTCCAGTCCTGTGGCCACTGCTGAGCTTTCCAAATTTGCTGGCATATTGAGTGCAGCACTTTCACAGCATCATCTTTTAGGATTTGAAATAGCTCAGCTAGAATTCAATCACCTCCACTAGCTTTGTTCATAGTGATTCTTCCTAAGGCCCAGTCAAGTTCTCATTTCAGGGTGTCTGGCTCTAGGTGAATGATCACACCATAGTGATTATCTGGGTCATGAAGATGCCTTTTTGTACAGTTATATATATTCTTGCCACCTCTGCTTAAATATCTTCTGCTTATGTTAGGTCCATACCATTTCTGTCCTTAATTGAGCCCATCTTTGCATAAAATGTTCCCTTGCTATCTCTAACTTTCTTGAAGAGATCTCTAGTCTTTCCCATTCTATTGTTTTTCTCTATTACTTTGCATTGATCACTGAAGAAGGCTTTTTTAAATCTCTCCTTGCTATTCTTTGGAACTCTGCATTCAAATGGGTATATCTTTCTTCTTCTCCTTTGCTTTTCACTTCTCTTTTCACAGCTATCTGCAAGGCCCCCTAGACAACCATTTTGTCTTTTTGCATTTCTTTTTCTTGGAGATGGTCTTGATCCTTGCCTCCTGTACAATGTCATGAACCACCTTCCATAGTTCTTCAGGCACTTTATCAGATCTAATCCCTTGAATCTATTTCCCACTTCCACTGTATAATTGTAAGTGATTTGATTTAGGTCATACCTGAATGGTCTAGTGCTTTTCCCTACTTTCTTCAATTTAAGTCTGAAGTTGGCAGTAAGGAGTTCATGTTCTGAGCCACAGTCAGCTCCCAGTCTTGTGTTTGCTGACTGTATAGAGGTAGTCCATCTTTGGCCACAAAGAATATACTCAGGGTGATTTCAGTATTGACCATCCGATGATGTACATGTGTGGAGTCTTCTCTTTGTGTTGGAAGAGAGTGTTTGCCATGACCACTGCTTTCTCTTGGGAAATCTCTATTAGCTTTTGCCCTGCTTCATTCTGTACTCCAAGGCCAAATGTGCCTGTTACTCCAGGTATTTCTTGACTTCATACTTTTTCATTCCAGTCCCCTATAATGAAAAGGACATGTTTTTTGGGTATTAGTTCTAAAAAGTCTTGTAGGTCTTCATGTAACCATTCAACTTCAGCTTCTTCAGCATTATTGGTCAGGGCATAGACTTGGATTACTGTGATATTGATGGTTTGCCTTGGAAATGAAGCGAGATCATTCTGTTGTTTTTGAGATTGCATCCAAGTATTGCATTTCATACTCTTGTTGACTATGATGGCTACTCCATTTCTTCTAAGGGATTCTTGCCCACAGTAGTAGATAGAAGAGTCATCTGAGTTAAATTCACCATTCCAGTCCATTTGAGTTCACTGATTCCTAAAATGTCAATGTTCACTCTTGCTGTCTCCTATTTGACCACTTCCAATTTTCTTTGATTCATGGACCTAACATCCCAGGTTCCTATGCAATATTGCTCTTTACAGCATCAGACTTTACTTCCATCACCAGTCACATCCACAACTGGGTTTGTTTTTGCTTTGATTCCATCTCTTCATTCTTTCTGAAGTTATTTCTCCATTGATCTCCAGTGGCATATTGGGCACCTACCAACCTGGGGGGTTCATCATTCTTTGTCCTATCTTTTTTGCATTTTCATACTATTCATGGGGTTCTCAAGGCAAGAATACTAAAGTGGTCTGCCATGCCCTTCTCCAGCAGACCACGTTTTGACAGAACTCTCCACTGTGACCCGCCTGTCTTGGGTGACCCTACATGGCATGGCTCATAGTTTCACTGAGTTAGACAAGGCTGTGGTCCATGTGATCAGACTGGTTAGTTTTCTGTGATTGTAGCTTTCAGTCTACCTGCCCTCTGATGGAGAAGAATAAGTGACTTATGAGAGCTTCCTGATGGAAGAGACTGACTGAGGGAGAAACTAGGTCTTGTTCTGATGAGTGGGGTTATGCTCAGTAAATCTTTAATACAATTTTCTGTTGATGGGCAGGGCTGTGTTCCCTCCCTGTTATTTGACCTAAGGCCAAACTATGGTGGAGGTAATGAAGATAATGGCGACCTCCTTCAAAAGGACCCATGCACACACTGCTACATTAAGTGTCCCCAGCCTTGCAGCAGGCCACCACTGATCCACGCTTCTACCAGAGACTCCTAGACACACACAGGCAAGTCTGGGTCAGTCTCTTGTGGGGTCACTGCTCCTTTATCCTGGGTCCTGGTGCACACATATCCAAATGTGCAAATATCCAAATGTAAAATGGTGTATTAATGAGGGTTCTCCAGAGAAACAGAACCAATAGGGGATTACATACATATATGGGGTCACAAAGAGTTGGACACGACTGAGCGACTGAACTGAACTGAACTAAACTGATGTATATGTGTGTGTGTGTTTTTATGAAATGACAACCCACTCTAGTATTCTTGTCTGGAGAATCCCATGGACAGAGGAACCTGGTAGGCCACAGTTCCTGGGGTCACTAAGAGTTGTACACAACTGAGTGATGGAACACACACACACACATATATATATATATATATATATATATATATATATATATAATTTATCATAAGGAATTGGCTCACATGCTTATGGAACTTGGGATGTCCCACAAGTCTTCATAAGGTTCCATTCTCATTCAGTTCAGTTCAGTTCTTCAGTCATGTCTGACTCTTTGTGACTCCATGGACTGCAGCATGTTAGCCCTCCTGTCCATCACCAACTACTGGAGTCTACTAAAACTCATGTCCATTGAGTCAATGATGCCATCCAACCATCTCATCCTCTGTCGTCCCCTTCTCCTCCCACCTTCAATATTTCCCAGCATCAGGGTCTTTTCCTGAGTCAGCTCTTCACATCAGGTGGCCAAAGTATTGGGGTTTCAGCTTCAGCATGAGTCCTTCCAGTGAATATTCAAGACTGATTTCCTTTAGGGTGGACTTGTTGGATCTCCTTGCAGTCCATGGGACTCTCAAGAGTCTAATCCAATACCACAGTTCAAAAGCATCAATTATTTGACTCTCAGCTTTCTTTAAGTCCAACTCACATCCATACATGACTACTGGAAAAACAATAGCCTTGACTAGATGGACCTTTTGTTGGTAAAGTGATGTCTCTGCTTTTTAATATGCTGTCTAGGGTGAATCATAACTTTCCTTGCAAGGAGTAAGCATCTTTTAATTTCATGGCTGCAGTCACCATCTGCAGTGATTTTGGAGCCCAAAAGAATGAAGTCTGCCAGTGTTTCCATTGTTCCTCCATCTGTTTGCCTTGAAGTAATGGGACTGGATACCATGATCTTAGTTTTCTGAATGTTGAGCTTTGAGCCAACTTTTTCACTTTCCTCTTTCACTTTCATCAAGAGGCTCTTTAGTTCTTCACTTTCTGCCATAAGGGTGGTGTCATCTGCATATCTGAGATTATTGGTATTTCTCCTGGCAATCTTGATTCCAGCTTGTGCTTCTTCCAGCCCAGAATTTCTCATGATGTACTCTGCATAGAAGTTAAATAAGCAGGGTGACAGTATACAGCCTTGACATACTCCTTTCCCGATTTGGAACCAGTCTGTTGTTCCATGTCCAGTTCTAACTATTGCTTCCTGACCTGCATACAGATTTCTCAAGAGGCAGGTCAAGTGGTCTTGTATTCCCGTCTCTTTCAGAATTTTCCACAGTTTATTGTGATCCACACAGTCAAAGGCTTTGCCATAGTCAATAAAGCAGAAATAGATGTTTTACTGGAACTCTCTTGCTGTTTCAATGATCCAGCTGGTTTTGGCAATTAGATCTCTGGTTCTCCTGCCTATTCTAAAACCAGTTTGAACATCTGGAAGTTCACAGTTACCCTGGTGAATTTTTCAATGTCCAGGATGTGATCATCATTTTTACAATCTCATAAACATGAATTTTATTTTAATTTCCAACACAGGTGGAGTCACAGTAATTAGATTAATCAAACTGATGAATAAATCAGAATTTGAACATATTAAAGAGAAAAGTGACATTTTAAAGAAAGTAGCATCTTATACAAACATTTCTAGAATGTCTTCATTAAGTCAGCAGGCAAATCAAAATCTGGAGGGCTTGGTAAGCACAGAAGCAGAACAAACCCGCCATCATCTCTCACTTATACTTCGTCATTAAATTTTCAATCTACGCTCTTATATACTTACTCTTCCTTCTTCAATCATGGTGAATCCACGATGGACTTATTTAAAAAATGCAAAGTGTACTGTTTTTTTCCTATGCAAGATTCTTCAATTGCAGGCAGAAAACCTAAACCCTTTACACTGCCTAAAAGTCTTTGCATATCTTGACTTCATTTCACCCTGAGAAAATTTAATCTGAGATACCTAAATTAGATATCAATAGTTTAACTTATAAAAATACCATTACTGAAATTCCTTTCAGAAAAATATGTTTACTGTGACTCTGAAACTATCTAGCTCATATTCCTACATTCCTCATGGAAAAGATTGCTACTAAAATTTATTTTTAATGACTCAGTGTTAAATTAATTAAACAAAGAGGCCATTGGACTAATGTGGTTCTAATGTCATGATGACCTATGTAAGCAAGCCAAAATCTAGGTTTGTAAATAGCTCAATATTATGAAATCAAGATGCTGTGGAAACCAAGTCACAAGTAGCCAACTACTTGTGATTATAGCCAATCAAATAATTTCATTTCTTTGCTTCTGCACTGTGTACCCTGGCTCTTATGTTAATAGAGGGAGCACTCCTAACTACTTCTGGCTTTGCACTGCCAATCAGAATGACTATGCACCCAATGATCTCTTAAATTTTTAATATGTCTCAGTTTATCTTTTAACAGCAGGTTTATTTTCAGCAAAATAACTTATTTTGAAAGTCAATTATTACCAAAGTAGGCACAATCTCTATGTTAATGACTTACTAGAGCAGCTAACCTATGCAACAGACATTTAAGGAGAGTCAGAATATCGTACTTAGAGGTTCATGCATTTAACATTTATTAAGCACCCTCTAAGTATCAAGCACTGTTTTAAGTGTGACACAAAAAGCAATCTCAAAACATATAGATTTCCTGCTTTTTCATGGAGTTTAATTTCAGGTGAAGGGGGAGCCAGCAAATAAACAAGAAAAATATCTGATAGACCTCAAGATGCATGCAGAAAATTAAAAGAGAGTCAGGGGAGACTGAATTATCATGTTTTAAGGATTTGAAGAGAAATCTTAGACACTCTGATATGCAAATAGGATCTGAAAGGAGGTTTATCTAGTTAATATTTGAAACATTTCCTGTGGTTTAGAGTAGAACTTAATAATTTATGTATAAAAATGTTACTAGGAACATAGAATCCCTTTATCTAAATATTGACATATGCCATTTGGAATAGGACCTCTGATACCATACTGACTGCTAGGATCCCTTGAGGAATCATTTGTGTTTTGAAAGAAACTTGTAAGGGGCACCATGCTAGTTCAGGTAAGCATGCACATTTTAAGGTACTTTAAATTCTTGAGAACTCTCAAGAATGCTTGAATGGGGTTCATAGGAACCAACTATTTGCTATGAAATACTTTAGTGGGTTTGATCATTTTCTTAGCAAACAGGTTTGCAACTCTCAGCCAGCTGTTTCACTAGATAAACTATGAGGATTGCTAAAAAGCCTAAGAAGTATTCTGAAAGTGTAGTTAACTTGAAGACATCTCTTTTATGAAGATACATTAAAACTTCTACCTAATCTATTAGGAAATATCAACCTACTTGGGTGTTGAAATAAAATGTTCAAAACAGATCATTTCAGGTTAATCTTTTTTGAAATCTGATTTGGGAAGGGTAAGGTGAGCCAGAAGCCAATGTGGTGATTGCTTCATGGAAAAACAAAGTACGACAGCATATATTGACCATGAAAACATTGTTGAACAGGTCCCCTCTCCAGGATTGATTTCCAGAAAATCTATTCACAATAATTTTATTTTACCTCCTACAGCAATTAGAAAAAGTAGCAGAACAAATATATTCAACATTTGGATGAGGCAGGACTTTGAAAATTTGATCTGTGGTTAAATTTACCTCAGTGGTTATATTTGGAAAGATGATAAATTTCAGAGAATTAGAAATATCAAATACTGGCAGTGTTCAGAAATCTTAAAAGATGGCAATGTTAAACCGGAGTTATTTTTAATGACTATGGAAAGAAAAATAGCTGTTGGACCAAAAAGCTTGTGCTTAATTTTTCTGTATAATTCAGTTCAGTTAGACAGTTCAGTCACTCAATCGTGTCCGACTCTTTGCGACCCCATGAACTGCAGCACGCCAGGCCTCCCTGTCCATCACCAACTCCCGGAGTTCACTCAGACTCATGTCCATCGAGTCTGTGATGCCATCCAGCCATCTCATCCTGGGTCGTCCACTTCTCCTCCTGCCCCCAATCTCTCCCAGCATCAGAGTCTTTTCCAATGAGTCAAGTCTTCACATGAGGTGTCCAAAGTACTAGAGCTTCAGCTTCAGCATCATTCCTTCCAAAGAAATCCCATGGTTGATCTCCTTCAGAATGGACTGGTTGGTTCTCCTTGCAGTCCAAGGGACTCTCAAGAGTCTTCTCCAACACCACAGTTCAAATGCATCAATTCTTCAGCGCGCAGCCTTCTTCACAGTCCAACTCTCACATCCATACATGACCACAGGAAAAATCATAGCCTTGACTATGTGGACCTTAGTCGGCAAAGTAATGTCTCTGCTTTTGAATATGCTATCTGGGTTGGTCATAACTTTTCTTCCAAGGAGTAAGTGTCTTTTAATTTCATGGCTGCAGTCACCATCTGCAGTGATTTTGGAGCCCCCCAAAATAAAGTCTGACACTGTTTCCACTGTTTCCCCATCTATTTCCCATAAAGTGATGGGACTGGATGCCATGATCTTCGTTTTTTGAATGTTGAGCTTTAAGCCAACTTTTTCACTCTCCTCTTTCACTTTCATCAAGAGGCTTTTTAGCTCCTCCTCACTTTCTGCCATAACGGTGCTGTCATCTGCATATCTGAGGTGATCGATATTTCTCCCGGCAATCTTGATTCCAGCTTGTGTTTCTTCCAGTCCAGCATTTCTCATGATGTCCTCTGCATAGAAGTTAAATAAGCAGGGTGACAATATACAGCCTTGACGTACTCCTTTTCCTATTTGGAACCAGTCTGTTGTTCCATGTCCAGTTCTAACTGTTGCTTCCTGACCTGCATACAGATTTCTCAAGAGGCAGGTTAGGTGGTCTGGTATTCACATCTCTTTCAGAATTTTCCACAGTTTATTGGGATCCACACAGTCAAAGGCTTTGGCATAGTCAATAAAGCAGAAATAGATGTTTTTCTGGAACTCTCTTGCTCTTTCCATGATCCAGTGGATGTTGGCAACTTGATCTCTGGTTCCTCTGCCTTTTCTAAAACCAGCTTGAACATCAGGGAGTTCATGGTTCACGTATTGCTGAAGCCTGGCTTGGAGAATTTTGAGCATTACTTTACTAGCATGTGAGATGAGTGCAATTGTGCGGTAGTTTGAGCATTCTTTGGCATTGCCTTTCTTTGCAATTGGAATGAAAACTGACCTTTTCCAGTTCTGTGGCCACTGCTGAGTTTTCCAAATTTGCTGGCATATTGAGTGCAGCACTTTCACAGCATCATCTTTCAGGATTTGAAATAGCTCAGCTGGAATTCCATCACCTCCACTAGCTTTGTTCGTAGTGATGCTTTCTAAGGCCCACTTGACTTCACATTCCAAGATGTCTGGCTCTAGATTAGTGATCACATCATCATGATTATCTGGGTCGTGAAGATCTTTTTTGTACAGTTCTTCTGTGTATTCTTGCCACCTCTTGTTAATATCTTCTGCTTCTGTTAGGTCCAGACCATTTCTGTCCTTTTTCGAGGCCATCTTTGCATGAAATGTTCCCTTGGTATCTCTAATTTTCTTGAAGAGATCTCTAGTCTTTCCCATCTGTTGTTTTCCTCTATTTCTTTGTATTGATTGCTGAAGAAGGCTTTCTTATCTCTTCTTGCTATTCTTTGGAACTCTGCATTCAGATGCTTATATCTTTCCTTTTCTCCTTGGCTTTTCGCCTCTCTTCTTTTCACAGCTATTTGTAAGGCCTCCCCAGAGAGCCATTTCGCTTTTTTGCATTTCTTTTCCATGGGGATGGTCTTGATCCCTGTCTCCTGTACAATGTCATGAACCTCATTCCACAGTTCATCAGGCATGCTATCTATCAGATCTAGTCCCTTAAATCTATTTCTCACTTCCATTGTATAATCATAAGGGATTTGATTTAGGTCATACTTGATTGGCCTAGCAGTTTTCCCTACTTTCTTCAATTTAAGTCTGAATTTGGCACTAAGGAGTTTATGATCTGAGCCACAGTCAGCTCCCGGTCTTGCTTTTGTTGACTGTATAGAGCTTCTCCATCTTGGCTGCAATACTGCCTCTATATCCTTAGTAAATTCTTTTCTCTCTCTATATATTTTTTTCTCTGTATATACATATTTGATAACTTTAGCTAACATGTTTTGAAATTTACTATGTGCCATCTTATTTCACCTTCATAGTAATATGTCACTGGTATAGATAGTAGCAATATTCATATTTTGAAAATTAGGAAGCTGATCATTATGGCTACTATAAATCTTCCCTTGTGTGTGTGTCCTAAGTTGGATCTGATTCTTTGTGGCCCTACCGACTGCAGCCCACCAAGTTCCTCTGTTCATGGGATTCTCTGGGCAAGAATACTGGAGTGGATTGCAGTTGTCTCCTCCAGGGGATCTTCCTGATGCAGGGATGCAATCTGTATCTTTTATGTCTCCTGCACTGGCAGGTCTCATCCATTCTTTACCACTGCACCACCTGGGGAACCCAAATCTTTCCTTAGGTCAAACACTGATAAATGGAAGAGGCAGCATTTGAAATTAGGTCTGAGACCAAAACCTGAGTCTCCAACCCCTATGTGCTAGCATCAGAAGGTCACTACAACAGTAAATGGAATAACATATGGGACAGTGCCTAACACAATTGAAGCACTCAATATAAAAGAAGTTAGGAACGTTAGCATGAACCCTCAACTGAGAAGGAAAATAAATATGTGTTCCTTTTTAATCTGAAAAATCAGAATTTAAGTCCTTGTTCTGCCTTGCCAGCCAGAAGAAGTTCAGTCTGATTCCTGATTTGGACTTAATTTTTCTCGTGTTAAAGTGTCTGGGTTCTGTGCTGTGCCAAAGAACTGGAGCAGGCTCTTGTCTTCTTTTATGATTTGGTGCTTACTGGCTTATTACTGAGAAATTCCTTATGCCTTTCAGCATCATTGCTTCAGATCCAATAGTTCTGAGATAACTGAGGCAAATAAATCTTTGCTGAGTCACGGAGGTTGGGGTGGGGGTTCATTCATTAATAAGTATCTTTTAGTATGAAGTACTATCTTAGGTCAGTTCATGGGATTGCAAAAAGTCAGACATGACTGAGCGACTAACACTTTCACTTTTCACTATCTTAGATACTGAGAAAAAAGCAGCAACAAGACACATTTTCTGTTCTCCACTTCTCTTGGAACAATGATACACCCTGTGGAATCTTGCCACCTCTTAACAGGGTGCTACAGAGTGACACAGAGATTCCAGACAAGGAAGAATTTACCATGAGGCTAAAGAAGCTTCGGCTGCAGGGACCCTCATCTTCATTGTTTCTTCCAATACTTTTAAGATGGGTGTCAAGAATGTGTTCACAAGGTACTTTCTTTGTTTTGTTTTTTCAAAGGTAAGATATTTTAACTGTCACCAGTTAGATGGTTGCTTAAACTCCATGTATTTTTGTGATCTGGGCAAAAGAAAATAGACTTTACTATTAATGTTACTAGATGTGATAATATTATGATGGTTATATAAAAAGTATACTCATTTATTAAAGGTATGCATTGAATACGTAGAGACAAAAGGACAAAAAATATGGAATATTTCCTCCAAAAGGAAAAAAGTGGATACAGTGAAAATAAAAAATGTACTAATATAATGTTTATAATCTCTAAAGCTGGATAATGGAAACATGAAGTTTAATTTTATTGTTTACTTTATTTTTGTGTATGTTTGTACATTTCTAAAATAAGGAGTTAAAAAATGCCAGTGCTCAGAATAAATCTGGGTGTGATTTATCTTACATGTTTTTCACATAGCCTGGTAAGTCATTTAATGTGTAATTTCTAATTCATTTCCCCCTAGAAGTGTTTGAATTATATCTTGGTCTTGCCTTTGCTATTAATCTTATTGCATTTTCAGGAGAAGCATATTTAATTCATAGCCTGAATCTGTGATTCTGCTCAAAATGTTTATCATAAACTCTCATCAAGTTTATCTCTGTCTTTTTACCTTGTATCTCGTTTATACAATTTATTCTCCATATTACTAATTTTTTTTCTGGAAGTCAATTCTACTACTTATTGCATCTCATTGAAGGTTAAAATTTTGTTCTTGAATTTGGGGTTCTTTGTATTATAAATTTTTATTAATTTAATGAGTTCATTTTGCTTCTTAGCCTTTACTTCTTTTGACTTCTTTATAGCTCTCTGTTCTTTCATGAGGCAACTTTTAAAATAAACCAATCAGAGAACCTATCTTTCTAGGTTAGGAACTGAAAGAGGTGTGGGTGGAATTAATCTTTTCCTTTTGCTGCACTCAGAGGCTTCATAGGTGAATGAGTGTGCTATGCATCTCCTGGAATAGGCAATGTTCTCCAGATACTTAATTTTCTTTTCCCTGAGACCTACACAAATCTCCTGTAATACTGCTCCACAGAATCTCAGTTTGGAAAATTTTGGCTAAACATTTTTAAAATTGTTTTATTTTCTGCCCATAATCAGAAGATTATGGAAGGCAGAAGGTAAATTCACACCTTGGATATTGTATGTGTCTTTATCATTACTCAATTCAATAAAATATTAGTTTATATCTGTAGTGGACCAAGTCCTGTGATGGCTCTAGGAATACAAAAAACCAATACTTCTTCTCAAGGCAACATTACTTCATGGAATCATAAACAAACACAGGTGATCTGGCAACAGAGAAAGGAAGGCAAATGTAACTATTACTAATAGCACTGAACTGAAGACTACAAAAAATCCATTAACAGAGAGAAGTTTTTTCCAGGAGTAGAAACTCAATTACTAAGTGGTTCCTTTTAAGAAATAAAAGCAAAGTGTTATCTTTGTAAGTTAAGGGTTTTTTGGTTTGGGTATTTTGGGGAGGAAGGCGTAACCCTGAGCAAAAAGAAAACTCATTCTTTTTTGCCAAAATGTTTCAAAACATTTTAATGTGCATTAAAATAAATGGTTGCCTGAATTGAGAGAAAGAAAAAAAAAAAAGGGGTTATTCTGGTTCAATGCTAAACCTCTTTGAGATTTACTGAGAGAATGTTTAACATTAGAACAACTGTTTTGGTTCATTAAATATTTTAAGAGATTCTAAACTTTAATCAGTGAGAACTTAAGCTTCTAACAGAAAAAAGAGTCTAATTTTAATTAATGTGACAACTTTAAAATTTTATAATTTTAAAGCTCATTTTCACACAATTTTTTCATGGGTGCCCCAGAAGTTTTGGATTTTCCTAATGAGATAATATTTATAAATAAAAGGCTATAAACTCTATAGGATATAAGGACTAATAGATATGAGTTTTAGAAGTCTAAATTTGGGTTGTACTTGGGGTTTTATGACCAACCTAGATAGCATATTAAAAAGCAGAGACATTACTTTGCCAACAAAGTTCTGTCTAGTCAAAGCTATGGTTTTTCCAGTGGTCATGTATGGATGTGAGAGTTGGACTTAAAGAAAGCTGAGCACCGAAGAATTGATGCTTTTGAACTGCGGTGTTGGAGAAGACTCTTGAGAGTCCCTTGGACTGCAAGGAGATCCAACCAGTCCATTCTAAAGGAGATCAGCCCTGAGTGTTCTTTGGAAGGAATGATGCTAAATCTGAAACTCCAGTACTTTGGCCACCTCATGCAAAGAGCTGACTCACTGGGAAAGACTGATGCTGAGAGGGATTGAGGGCAGCAGGAAAAGGGAACGACAGAGGATGAGATGGCTGGATGGCATCACCGACTTGATGGACGTAAGTCTGAGTGAACTCCGGGAGTTGGTGATGTACAAGGAGGCCTGGTGTGCTGTGATTCATGGGGTCACAGAGAGTTGGACAGGACTGAGCGACTGAACTGAACTGAACTGCGGTTTTGAGATTATTGTTTTAAAGCTAATAATGGTTAAGAGCTTTATGGTTTAGTGTTTTTCTCTCTTCTATTTTGTAATCATTTTTATGTCAGTATTGCCAACAAAGAAATGATTACAAAATATAACATTGTGTTAAAATAATAACATGTCATGAGATTACATATTGACAAGGAAATGTTGAATGGTCTATAGAAAAATGGACAAAGGATATAAAGAAAAAGTGCATGAACAAGTCAAAAATAAAAAAATGCCAATACATCTGTAAAAATCTGAAAAGCTGAACCTCAACAGTAACAACAGCAACAAGAAAACAGCATCTATTAAAATGGCAAGAACTAAAGAAAATATTAAACTGGCAAAACTATTTAAAAAACAACAGTCTTCTTTTTTGTGAGATTAAATATGAACTCCAGTACAATGCTACTGAATTTGCTAACTGGCATAGCCCTTCTGGGAAGAGCAGAAGTAAAATGTAGCCCCCGCAGTTCCAAACCATTTATAATCTCTGATTCATTAGTATCGCTTCTGGAATTCATCCTAGGAAAATCTATTCACTGTATTCAAGCATAATGTCTTTATAAAACTCTGGTTATAGTTTGATTTTTTAAAATGCTCATTATTCCCATGTTACAGAGGAGAATGACAAAACCCAGAGATGCTGAGTTGTTCAAAATTCCACAACTAGTCAGTGCCAGGCATAGATCAGACATTTTGGATATCAACTTCATAATTATTGCTCGTGCTGACAATATTTGACCCCGTACTTTTTTGGAACATTCTCCACAGTATGTTCAACAACAGATTCTGACTTTACAACATAATGTTTACTGAACATTTGCTGGTTCTCTCTAACTTCTTCACATGTAGATTATCTCATTTTACTCTTGGGACAAGCCTTTGGAGTTTGGAGTTCTGTTTTTACAATGAAGAAGCTAAGTAATTCTCCAAATGACAATTAGCTAGCTGAGTTAACAAAACAACCTAAGCAATCTTGGTGGTGGTGGTGGTTGAGTTGCTAAGTTGTGTCTGACTCTTGCAATCCCATGGACTATAACACTCCAGGCTCCTCTGTCCATGGAATTTTCCAGGCAAGAATACTGGAGTGGGATGCCATTTCCTACTGCAGGGGATCTTCCTGACCCAGGGACTGAACCCTCATCTCTTGCATTGCAGGAAGATTCTTTACCACTGAGCCAGCCAGGAAGCCTTAAGAATCTTACTCTTCAGAATTCTCTCTTAACTATTATATTGAATTGTCTCCCCAAGATAAACTACCCATAGATCCTGTCCTCAAAGAGCTCAAGTGTAGTCTCAGAGAGACAAATTTTTTACAGTTAGCAATACATGACAAAAATCCTGGAGGACACAGAGGTTAAAACTAACATAATTATGCTTTGGTCCCCATAGTGCTGATCCTGGGTGGGGGGGGGGGGTAGGAGGTTTTTCAGTACGATCATCGTTGTAAAGAAAGAAAGTGAAAGTCACTCAGTCGTGTCCAACTCTTTGTGGCCCCATGGACTATATACAGTTCATGGAATTCTTCAGCAATACTGGAGCGAGTAGCCGTTACCTTTTCCAGGGTATCTTCCCAATCCAGGGATCAAACTAGGTCTCCCTCATTGCAGGTGGATTCTTTACCAGCAAGACACTAGGAAAGTCCATTTGTAAGACCAATTTATATTCAAATTTGCAACTTCAGATAATTACATCCACTGTCTGAGAATAATCTAACAAGATACCTACATTTTTACTTATTGATATAAAACTCTCTATATGTTTTAATCTCCTTGTTTAAAAGAAAGCAGACCCATTAATATTCATAGAAAAGTAGTAAAACAAAATGCATTAAAATGTCAACAGGATCTATCTACTGTCACCAACAAAAAGATTGTTTTTTCTTTTCTTTATGTCTCTTTGCTTTTCTACCTAGACAAATGCTATATTAGTATATTTTATATAAATTCATTGTATTAATTTACATAATGAATATTAGCGTCAAATACATAATTGCTACTTCTTGGAGATTATCTCATAGTCCAGCAAGTATTTAGCAAATGCATGTTTAGAGGCAAAGGTCAGGGAGATGCCATGTGTACTTTCAGTGATTTTCCAAATTCCAGCTTAGGTTACAAGCTCATGAACTGGGTAATGTGGATGCTCTCATACTGGTCTTCCTGGGAGGATTTAATCAGAGCTTAACAGTTCAGGGGCAGGACTGGCCACAGAAACAGTACAGCGGCCATGGAGCTGAAGTGTTGTTTGCCAAACCAAATAAGAAAATGCATAGAACTGCATCTGAAAACATGTAATGGCTATATAAATTCAAGACATATTATCAAGCTTTAAAAGTATGAAGTGGAGTCTCATTAGAGAAACTGCCAAAGGAATACTGCTATCCAGAGCATTCCTGTCTTTGATCCTAGCCATGGTATAACCACTGTTAGCCATGTAACCCAAAGGTAAATTTTGGGTGAAGTAATTTTCAGGCTCAAATACAAACAGCAAAGATCAATTGAAACTTCCTTATACTAGAGTGCTTAAGGGCATTATTATTTGAGCCTCCTCACAATAGATTTTTGTTGTCATCACTACAAATGTGGGATCAGAGGCTCAAGGTCACAGTTTTGTGAGTTGTAAAGCCAGGAAGGAAACCCAAGCAGAATTGGGTTCTTATTCATTACCGGCTGATCTTTTGCATGGAAAAAATAAATGAATAAATATTTGAAATTTGATAATCATTTTTCCCATGTCTTTTATTACCACCCACCTAGCCCATAACAACTCCTCCAATACATTGGACAGCATTTTAAAAATGCTGATTAATATATGTTCTGTGCTTAGTTGGTCAGTTGTGTCTGACTCTTTGCAACCCCATGGACTGTAGCCTGCCAGACTCCCCTGTCCATGGGGGTTCTCCAGGCAAGAATACTGGAGTGGGTGGCCATGCCCTCCTCCGGGGGATCTAGGTAGCATTTAAAGTTTATGAGATAATTTGTTAAACTCAACCAAAAGTCCTAGAAAAAGAGAATTAAGATTCTCTGGTGCAGATAAAAGAGACAAACTATAGATAATACCTTCTTCTCTCTCCTCTTTATTATTAATATATAATGTTTTTACTAACTATATGTGATTTTGTAGTTTTTTTCAAATATACCAACTCAGTAATTCACAAGTTTTGCACCTCTCTGTCATTCTACTTTGAACTTAGAAAATTTGATAACTCTGTTTATTGAATCTAAATGTGTCTACTATAAGCTTAAAGAAAATAATACTGCCCTATTATCTCATAGAGTGTTCCCTACTTCTAGGAGGAGGGGTTGAAGAGAACAAAGTGCATTTTCTAATTCTGATTTTTTGTGCTAATTATTAACATGAATCTTCAATTAATGCATTAGGTCAAGAGGAGAGTCTTTAGCTCATCTCTGGCAAATATAAATACATAGAGCAGTGTAAATGTGGGAGAATCTCCTAGGGATCACAGGAGTCCCTACAGGAGGTGTGCAACTCTAGTTTTAAAAAATACTGGTAAAAAGTTAAAAAGGGCAGGCAAAAAGAATGTAATGAGACAGCATGGAATAGAGGAAATATGGAAGCAGTTGCCATTCAAATAGGTTAAAGTTTCATCTCTGTGATGTACAAACTACATTACCTTGGGAAGTTCAATTAAAAAAATTGCTATTCTGATCTAATTCTATTTTAAGAATTAAATGAGTGTATGCAAAACTCTTAAATGCAGTAGAACACAGTCTGTACCAAATATGTGAAAGTTTTCATATCTACTCTTAGATTACTAATTCAGGGACAATTATATTGACTGTAAAGAGTTATCATGAGAATTACACAAGTATCTATGGAGAGTTTCTCTGTACCAGTCAAACCCTTGGATGAATCTCTTTGTTCCTGGTTCAGCTTTTGTAGAAACATTAATTCATTTATAAAATTCAGTTGCAGAATTTCCACATTTCCACATGGTATTCTACCTATCCACTCCAGTGAATTTTTCATTCTCTTTCCAACAAGCAAGCTCTGTTGTTATAATCTGACCTAAATAATAAATGTTATCTTGAAGGAAAAAAATAATCCTTGTTCTAGAAAAATTTGGCCACAAGGGGGAAGTAGAAGAACTTGCTCGGGGAATCAAGCATGTTTTTCTTTGTTTAATTTCTCCTCCTTACTTTCCCCCTCACTTCCTCAGTTCTGTTTGGCATCTTGTACTTCTCTTGCAGGCTTTTTGATTCTAAAAATACCCTTATACTCTCTATACTTGGAAAGTTTATCGAATTCAACCACGTTTTGATATCAGAGCGATGTCTGCAGGATGAAGTAAGTGGTGCCTTGCTGACAATGTTGCCTTCAATGCCAGGTCTGTCCTCATGGATTGTAAAGCAATAATCACTCACTGCAGTATTGCCCCAGTGTGGTTAATCACTGAGAAGGAATTATCTGTGGACACAGTAAGATAGCTGTATAAGAGCGAGCCCAACATCTACATGGGAAGAGGTCCTTTTAGGACCTGCTCTCTCAGGGAAGTACTCATTTAGATTGCCTACTTTTAGTTTATAGGATTTCTCTGAAATCTACCTGTTTTGTTACTATGAGGGGCTGTTTAAGAAAGTGGATTATCTTTTATCTGCCCTTGATAATAATTCAAGCTCTAGGCTACATCAGTTCAGTTCAGTTCAGTCGCTCAGTCATATCCGATTCTTTGAGACTCCATGAGTTGCACCATGCCAGGCCTCCCTGTCCATCACCAACTCCCGGAGTTCACTCAAACTTACGTCCATCGAGTCGGTGATGCCATCCAGCCATCTCATCCTCTGCCGTCCCCCTTTCCTCCTACCTCCAATCCCTCCCAGCATCAGAGTCTTTTCCAATGAGTCAACTTGTCGCATGAGGTGGCCAAAGTACCGGAGTTTCAGATTTAGCATCATTCCTTCCAAAGAAATCCCAGGGCTGATCTTCTTCAGAATGGACTGGTTGGATCTCCTTGCAGTCCAAGGGACTTTCAAGAGTCTTCTCCAACACCACAGTTCAAAAGCATCAATTCTTCGGTGCTCAGCTTTCTTCATAGTCCAACTCTTACATCCAAACATGACCACAGGAAAAACCATGGCCTTGACAAGACAGATCTTTGTTGGCAAAGTAATGTCTCTGCTTTTGAATATGCTATCTAGGTTGGTCATAACTCTTCTTCCAAGGAGTTAGTGTCTTTTAATTTCATGGCTGCAGTCACCATCTGCAGTGATTTTGGAGCCCCCCAAAATAAAGTCTGACACTGTTTCCACTGTTTCCCCATCTATTTCCCATGAAGTGATGGGACCAGATGCCATGATCTTCGTTTTCTGAATGTTGAGCTTTAAGCCAACATTTGCACTCTCCTCTTTCACTTTCATCAAGAGGCTTTTTAGTTCCTCTTCATTTTCTGCCATAAGGGTGGTGTCATCTGCATATCTGAGGTTATTGATATTTTTCCTGGCAATCTTGATTCCAGCTTGTGCTTCTTCCAGACCAGCGTCTCTAGGCTACATAGATTTAATCAATTGTGTTTGAAGTTACTTATTTAATAAGTGCGCATTGTAGGCTATGTATGCCATACTTTCTTCTAGGCATTTGTTACAACACTGAATAAGCAAAGGCTCTGTTTCTGAAGAACCTGTAGTGCAATAGGTTTTCTTCTGCTAATGTTTGAGCTGTAAGGATATCTTTATATTTTAAAAGCTTTTGGTTTTCACTTCGTGCAGAATTAAGTCCAAATCTCACAAAATGTCAGGCTCTATGGATTAGAGTCCTTGTAGGAAGATGACTCACTGAAAAGAAATCATTTACAAAGTTGCGTGTGGGGAAGGGTAAGGAGGAATTCACATTTGATGGTAAAGCCTTAGCCTCTATTCCTGAACTGGGAGAAAGATGCAGCTGAAGGGGTGGTCACTTTGGTACTCAAATGGCTGGGTTTCAGCCTAGAAAGTAGGGAATCAAGAAAACAAATGTTTCAATTTGTCAACCACTCCTTCTGTCTCATAATCTCCATCTGCTGCATCCACTGGCAAAACCCAATATCAGGTCAGATGATAAGCGAACATGGTATGGTGGTCCCCAAAGTCTAGTCTCCTGGAACTCTGGTGAAGGTGGAGTGTGCATCAGGAAGGGAGCAAACAGAATAGCCAGCACAGAGGCCACTCCAAATTAACTCTGACTTAATTTGCCATCTATTATAGTTCTATCCCTCTGTTTCTGTATCTGTGTTCTTAGTCATTCAGTTGTGTCTCTTTGTGACCCCTTGGACTGCAGCCTACTAGGCTCATCTGTCCATGGGATTTTCCAGGGAAGAATACTAGAGTGGGTTGATGCCCTCCTCTAGGGAATCTTCCTAACCCAGGGATCGAACCCAGGTCTCGATTCTTTACCGTCTGAGTCACCAGGGAAGCCCCTATTTGCAGCTATTCCGATTCTTACAAGTGTAGATAATTCTGGAGTTAAAATTTCCTTTCACAGCAAGAATTCAACATTAAGTGAATTAATATTTTTGGAGTGCATCCTATATGTGAGACACATTTTCAGCAACTGGAAATGATCTCTGTTCTTCTGGAGCTTTCCTTTGAGTGACTGATGTCATTACAAAGAGGGTTACAGTACAGTGTAATATGAGAGAAACACACAAAGAATTCAGAAAAGTTTTCCAAATACAATAGTGGTTAAGCTTATGGAAGAAGACATAAGAAAAGAAGAATAGAAAAAGATACTCCTGACAGAAATGAAAGTTTGAGCGTGAACCTGAAAGAGGAGAGAACATATCCTTTTGTGGAGCTGCAGACAGTTGGTACTGCAGGGCAGAGCCGAAGGTGAAAGAAGAAGAAGAGAGGTGAGCAGAGACAGAGCACAAAGACCTTGGAAATCATGTTCAGGAGTCAGGTTCCTGGGTAATTAGGCTGCACTTTCAGTCTGCTCCACTTTCTGCAAAAATCCTGTCATAAAATGTTTGAGAGTTTTTCCTAAGAAAGAAGGCTGTTCGAAGGAAAACCAAAATTCCTCCAGTATATCCTGGTTCTGAAGCCCTTTGATCTGTGGTTGCTCCTTGTGTGGTTCCATTATTTTAGTCCACCAGGACTAAAAATTATCCAAATGCTGTCTTGGTGCTTTCTACCCTTAACGAGTGGGTCACCTTTAATTCAGCATTACTGCACTTTAATTCCTATGGCAATAAAGGCCTCCTCAGTGTTTTGTCACTGCCGAAGCCAGTGAGGATCAGAGCATCAGCTCGTGGCTCCATTCTCAGTAATCCCTGGCTTTTACTCACCTTCCCCTGCCCCAGAGCTGAAAATCAAGACTGTCTACATGAAAGTTCAGGCTCTGACTTAGGACTAGTTTTATGACATTCAATTTTTCTTGAGCTATTTTCTCATCTGTGAAATCTTGAGAATTCTAACTTTTGTACTGAAAATACACTACAGGTTTTTAAGGATGAAGTGATTTTTTTTTTTTAAGGGGGGTTATAACATGTAAGCCCACTGCTGCCGAGGCTTCCAGGACCTGACTTTAGGAGTAGGTGCCTCTGATCCTGAGCGCAAGGTACAAAGAAGCCTTCTGGGTTGAGGTCCATGATGTTGGAAGGAGGTAGGGAGGCACTGATTCAGTGGTGGGGCAAAGCCCTTGAGTGCGGGCATTGAAGAAAAACTAGTTGTTATTTTTCATAATCATTCTACCTTCTTGACAAACATTGTGACTCAGTGTTTTAAAACATTTTATCAGGCAAGACTGTCTTTGGGGATGTAGGAAGCCAGGTTACAGGAGAATAGCACCTACATGGCTTGTGTTCCTGATGGATAGTGGACCAGTGCCTTGAAGTCCATGCTTCTATTTCTGCAGAGGGAAGCTAAGTAGGGTCACATCCTTTACTGAGATTCTCAGAACAGCACAGATGTGCCAGTGGGATGCTTGCTTTTCTCTCTGGTATCTAGACTCAAAGGGCAGCCGGCTAGGTTCAGTGCCAGGATTCCACCCTGGAACAGCAAACAACTCAGTCTCCGGACCAATCTTAAATATGCTACACCTGATCCCAATCTCAGTCCAGGATGCCAGCATCTCAGGAGAATGTCTGATTACTTTTCCCAGTTGGAAGCAAGAGGATTGGTATAACCAATTCAGGGCTGGGATTGAAGCTTGGGAGGACAGCATATAAATGGGTATGCTAAGAGGATGAGAACTGGGTCCCTCAGTGGATTGGGAAGCCATGGAGACATCAGCAAGTCAAGCAAGCACACCCGGAAACAGGACTGGGTGAAAGCCAGACCTAAATGCTGTTTCACTCACACATACTTATAAAATCTCTGCAAACTGATGGCCAGGCAAGCTGCTGCTTCTCACATGAGTAGAGATAGGATCCATGCTTGAATCTTGGTCCTGCATGGGTGAGCAAGTAATTTGACTTCTTTAACACTCATTTTCCTGACCTGTAAATATAATATTTCTGACTTAGCTCTCTGAAAAGGTTTTATGAACTTCAAATGATATTTATCCAACATTTTTTATAGAATATATAATATCATAATAAAATATCTATAGTACTACATGTGGAATCTCTATGCAACAGATATGCACTTGCTAATTCTAAAAGATGATTTATTAGTTGAAAAGTTCTAGAAAATTATAATCTAAACTTGTCTGGGTCATTTTTTCCATTTGATAGAAACTGCATAATTAACAAAAATGTTTACTTGTATTATAATAATTTCATATACATGTGTTTGTGCTTCTTAGACTTTTTTCCTTGTAATTGATATCTAGTCTCATAGCATTGTAGTCAGAGAAGATGCTTGATATGATATCAATTTTCTTAAATTTACTGAAGTTTGTTTTGTGATCCAAGATGTGGTCTATGCTGGAGAATGTTCCATGTGCCCTTGAGAAGAAGGTGTACTCTTCTGCATTTGGATGGATTGTCCTCAAGATATCAGTGAGATCCATTCTCATCTAATGTATCATTTAAGACTTGTGTTTCCTTATTAATTTTCTTCTTTGATGATCTGTCCATTGGTGTGAGTAGGGTGTTAAAGTCTCCTACTATTATTGTGTTACTGTCAATTTCTCCTTTTATGTCTGTTAGTGTTTGTTTTATGTATTGAGTTGCTCCTATGTAGGGTGCATAGATATTTAAAATTATTATGCCTTCCTCTTGGACTGATCCCTTGATCATTATATAGTGTCCTTTCTTATCTTTTGTAATCTTTATTTTGTCTATTTTGTCTGACATGAGGATTGCTACTCCAGCTTTCTTTTACTTCCCATTTGCATGGAATATATTTTTGCATCCTCGGTTCAGGATTGGGAACACATGTACACCCATGGCAGATTCATGTTGAAGTATGGCAAAACCAATACAATATTGTAAAATAAAAAATGTATTAAAAAAAATGTGACTTAAGGTCTGAAGTGGGTTTCTTGTAGACAGTATATATATGGCTCTTGTTTTTGTATCCATTCAGCCATTCCTTATTGCCAAATTCAGACTTAAATTGAAGAAAGTGGGGAACACCACTAGACCATTCAGGTATGACCTAAATCAAATCCATAACAATTATACAGTGGAGGTGAGAAACAGATGTAAGGGACTAGATCTGAGAGACAGAGTGCCTGATGAACTATGGATGGAGATTCATGACATTGTACAGGATATGGATTGAGACCATCCCCAAGAAAAAGAAATGTAAAAAAGCAAAATGGCTGTCTGAGAAGGCCTTACAGATAGCTGTGAAAAGAAGAGAAGTGAAAAGCAAAGGAGACAAGCAAAGATATACCCACTTGAATGCAGAGTTACAAGGAATAGCATGGACAGATGAGAAAGCCTTCTTCAGCGATCAGTGCAAAGAAATAGAGGAAAAAGATAGAATGGGAAAGACTAGAAATCTCTTCAAGAAAATTAGAGATACCAAGGGAATATTTCATGCAAAGATGGGCTCAATAAAGAACAGAAATGGTATGGACCTAACAGAAGCAGAAGATGTTAATAAGAAGTGGAAAGAAAATACAGAAGAACTATACAAAAAAGATCTTCATGACCCAGATAATCATGATGGTGTGACAACGCACCTAGAGTCAGACATCCTGGAATGTGAAGTCAAGTGGGCCTTAGGAAGCATCACTACAAACAAAGCTAGTGGGGGTGATGGAATTCCAGTTGAACTAAAGACGATGCTGTGAAAGTGCTGTACTCAATATGTTAGCAAATTTGGAAAACTCAGCAGTGGCCATGGGACTGGAAAAGGTCAGTTTTCATTCCAATTCCAAAGAAAGGCAATGCCAAAGAATGCTCAAACTGCTGCACAATTGCACTCATCTCACATGCTAGCAAAATAATGCTCAAAATTCTGCAAGCAAATACGTGAACCGTGAACTTCCAGATGTTCAAGCTGGTTTTAGAAAAGGCAGGAGAGCAAAAGATCAATTTGCCAACATCTATTGGATCATCAAAAAAGCAAGAGAGTTCCAGAAAAACATCTATTTCTGCTTTATTGAGTATGGCAAAACCTTTGAGGTTGTGGATCACAATAAACTGTGGAAAATTCTGAAAGAAACAGGAATACCAGATCATCTGACCTACCTCTTGAGAAATCTGTATGCAGGTCAAGAAGCAACAGTTAGAACTGGACATGGAACAACAGACTGGTTCCAAATAGGAAAAGGAGTACGTCAAGGCTGTATATTGTCACCCTGCTTATTTAACTTATATGCAGAGTACATCATGAGAAACGTTGGGCTGGAGGAAGCACAAGCTGGAATCAAGATTGCCGGGAGAAATATCAATAACCTCAGATATGCAGATGGTACCACCTTTATGGCAGAAAGTTAAGAGGAACTAAAAAGACTCTTGATGAAAGTGAAAGAGGAGAGTGAAAAAGTTGGCTTAAAGCTCAACATTCAGAAAATGAAGATCTTGGCATCCAGTCCCATCACTTCATGGGAAATAGATGGGGAAACATTGGAACCAGTGTCAGACTTTATTTTTTGAGGGTACAAAATCACTGCATATGGTGACTGCAGCCATGAAATTAAAAGACACTTGCTCCTTGAAAGTAAAGTTATGACCAACTTAGATAGCATATTGAAAAGCAGAGACATTACATTGCCAACAAAGGTCCGCCTAGTCAAGGCTATGGTTTTTCCAGTGGTCATGTATGGATGTGAAAGTTGGACTGTAAAGAAAGGTGAGAGCTGAAGAACTGATGCGTTTGAACTGTGGTGTTGGAGAAGACTCTTGAGAGTCCCTTGGACTGCCAGGAAATTCAACAAGTCCATTCTGAAAGAGATCATTCCTGGGTGTTCATTGGAAGGAATGATGCTAAAGCTGAAACTCCAATACTTTGGTCACCTCATGCGAAGAGAGGACTCATTGGAAAAGACCCTGATGCTGGGGGGGGAGGGGTTGGGGCAGGAGGAGAAGGGGACAACAGAGGATGAGATGGCTGGATGGTCACCGACTCGATGGACATGAGTTTGGGTAAACTCCGGAAGTTGGTGATGGACAGGGAGGCCTGGCGTTCTGTGGTCCATGGGGTCGCAAAGAGTCGGACTGAGCAAAGAGTTGGACTGGGAGACTGAGCTGAACTGAGGGTTAGCTCTCTGGTAGTCTAGGGTCTTGGAATCAGTGCTCCCACTCCAAAGGATCAGGGCTTGATCCCAAGTCAGGAACAAATATTCCACAAGTGATTTGTTATGGCATTAAGTGAGATTAAAACAAATATCCAAAAATGAGAAACCAAAGATGAACCCCAGACAAATGGCAGGTAAAAAATCGGGCAAATAATAATCAAAATAATGGAATATATACATATATATATACACCCATGAACAAAGTGAAAACAATCCAACAAAAATAAAGTACAGTAGATTGACTGAATAAAGGGAATAAAGGAAATCAAAAATTATATTTACCAGTTAAGAACAAAACTCTAAAGCAGAAACTAGAAAACAAAACTAAAACAAGGTGCCAATTGGGGAATGTAGCAGTGAAAATAAAGCTAACAAATATGTTGAGAAGAAAGGAGACAAAACAAAAGAAAGAAAGAAAGAATAGATAAGCATAGATAAAGCTTAGATAAAGCAAAGAATAGATAAAGTGAAATAAAGGCAGATAAAGAAGATTTAAATAAGTTAAAGATTAACTGCAAGGGGAAAATAACAGTAGGAAAAGCAATCAAAGGAATAAATGTAGAAAAAATAATAATAGTTTTTAAAAATTAAAATTAAAAGAAAAAAGAAAGAAGAAAACTCCACAGGATGTCAAAAGCCCAATCTAGAGGCAAAGCTTTATGACAACAATAAGAAATGTGACTAAGTGTGTGTGTGTGTGGGGGGAACTCAAATGCTTAATTGGATTCCTTAGTGCCAATAAAATAAAAAACTACAATGGGGGGGGGTGGGAGGCGGGAGGAAAAAAAAAGGAAAGAAAAATATTCAAAAGAATCTACAGAACAAGTCAAAAAATAAGAATAGCAAATGTTTTTCTTGAGTCACTGCTGTCAGAGTTTTCCTCGCTGGCAGTCACAGTCCACCTCACCTCCTTAGGATGCCCTCCAACACTGTGCTGATCTCTGGACCTGCTGTGCGGGCAGCTCAGATTCTAATCTGGTCCTACTCCTGTGTGTTCTTGCCTCCAATGTCCACAGCTATCAGAACTAGTGCATTTTCTTTTGTGGGAGCTTTCAATGACCTTTTATATATTTCATAGACAGAGTCTGCCTAGTTGATCATATGGATTTAATCTGCAGTTTGTACAGCTGATGGGAAGGTTTTGGGTCTTCTTCCTTAGCCACACTGGCCCTGGATTTCAATTGTGGTTTTATTTCCACTGCTACATGTGGGTCATCCACTGGGGTTTTGCTCCTGTGGCTGCCCTGAAGGGCTTGGGTTTGCCCCAGTGTGGGCCAGGTGTGGAGGTGGTGCAGCTGCTTAGGTCGCAGGGGTTCTGGCAGCGCCAGGGATTCAGGGCGTTTGGCAGCTAAGGCAGAAGGAAGTATAGTGTTCTAGAGGGATATGGCAACTGGTATTGGCCAATATGCTCCAGTATTCTTGCCTGGAGAACCCCCTCTCTGACAGAGAAGCCTGGCAGGCCACAGTCTACAGGGTTGCAAAGAGTCGGACACTACCGAAGTGACCCTGTATGCATAGATGCAAACTTGTTTAGCCTGTGGCAGCTCTGCCCCAGTGAGAGTTGAGCATGAAGGTGGTGCAGCTGCTTAACTTGAAGGTACCCTGGAGGCACCAAGTGTGCAGGTACACGGACTGCCTCCGCCACAAGAGTTATGGCCCTATCAGTCTTTTGTCAAGCCTCTTGTAGCTGGCGATCAGAAGGCCTCTTTGGACAGTCTTTCTCTGCAGCTCCACCCATTCAGGGACTAGGGTCATTCTCTGTAGATCAGTGTGCCAGTCGTTTGATGGTCCAGCCTCTCTATTGTTAAGCTGCTGCCCCGCTGGCATATGGGGAGAGAGATACTATGGTGATAGCTCCACTCCCTACATGTGACTCAGCACTATCGTCTTGTTGCCATGGCTGCCTGGCTTTCCTCCACTGGAATTTCCCACCACGATCTCCTCCCTCACATCCCCTCAATCCGTCTCTCTGCAGTCAATAGCAGCCCTCACCTTGGGATTACTCCACAGTCCCTAAACTCTAGCTCCTAGCTGCTGCACCTTCCAGGGGACCAGTGTTCCTGTCCAGGGTATGTATGGCTGAGGCAAGGACTGTTTGATTCTCATTCTATTTAGGCTGCCACAGATCAGCTGTTTCACTCTCAGCCTTAAATGTTTCTCCTCTGACTCAGACAATTGCCCTGGAATGGGGATTGGACCCCTGCTTCAGGTCCTCCGCCCGCTGAGGGCAGATCCAGTTCTACTAACACTCCTGTTTTCCCCCGTGGTTTCTTCATCCTGCTGAGTTTTGTGTGGTTTTATATATTCTTTTCCTGTCCGCTCTCAGCTGGTGTTCTGCATGCACTTCTGAGTCTGAAGGTGCATTCCTGATGTATCTGTGGAGAGAGATGTACTCCACGTCCACTTACTTCTCTGAAATCTTGTCCTCCTGTTTATCTCCTACTTGTATTATAATACTTTCAGATAAGGTAGCCTGAAGTTTTACTCTTCATTTTGTGGTTATATTATTGAACAGATTTGGTTTCCCTGTAATGATTTCTCTAAGTACCCAATTTTACTTTACTTTTACTTTCAGACAGTAAAGCTCAGGTCCATGTGAACCAGAGCAAATGTCTGAAAATTCTGATGGTATAGTAGAATATAGTTTTCAGTTCTGATTATTGCTGATAGTCTTGCTTCATGTGGTGGTGGTGGTTTAGTTGCTAAGTGGTATCCACTCTTGTGAGTCCATGGCCTGTAGCCCACCAGGCTCCTCTGTCCATGGGCTTCTCCAGGCAAGAATACTGGAGTGGGTTGTCATTTCTTCTTCCACTTGCTTCATGTGCCATTACATAAACTTGAAATTGTACTCTACAAATATTCCAGAGGCATATTTTGCTCATTCATTCTCCCATTTATGCATTCCATATGTATCCACTAATTTGACCCTTTATGAACTGGGCATTAGTTGGTTGATAGTGATAGAAATTAAAATCCAACATGGTTTCCATGAGAGCCTATGTTCTAGTGGAGGAGATATCCACAATTAAGAAGAGAGTTGCCATGTAAAATGATACCAGAAGTGGAAGCTAAGGGAAATGTGGAAGCATGATTTCTTACTTTCACAAATGTATTTTTTTGACAGCAGAACCCCAACAATTTTGTTGTACTTGAAAAGTCTTTAAGAACCTCATAATCTGCTTGACAGAGAAAGACATGCTTTGTATGTACAAATTACTATAAAAACTGAAATATAAATATTCCTTAGCATCAGAAGTCAAGACAAAGTTAACAATTTGCTTCTGATGTCCTACTACTGCCATAATTTTTTTTGAATCATAATTTTGAGTTTTGTTTATTCTTATTTTTGTAAGACCTCTTTCATCCCTCCCCCCCAATAATGTCTGTGAGGTTTTCATCTTTTGAATCATTTAAAAATAACAATCACAACTTATTTTTCAGGATAATTTCATAGAAGACAAAATTGTGTGAACCATTGGAACAAAACAGTGTCCGAGGCATTCTTTGTAATGTGCCTTATCATTACTAATTTGTATATCTAATAACTTTCTCATATGTATCATTCACTTCAGTTCAGTCACTCAGTCGTGTCCGACTCTTTGCAACCCCATGAATTGTAGCACGCCAGGCCTCCCTGTCCATTACCAACTTCCGGAGTTCACTCAGACTCACGTCCATCGAGTCAGTGATGCCATCCAGACATCTCATCCTCTGTCATCCCCTTCTCCTCCTGCCCCCAATCCCTCCCATCATCAGAGTCTTTTCCAATGAGTCAACTCTTCACATGAGGTGGCCAAAGTACTGGAGCTTCAGCTTTAGCATCATTCCTTCCAAAGAAATCCCAGGGCTGATCTCCTTCAGAATGGACTGGTTGGATCTCCTTGCAGTCCAAGGGACTCTCAAGAGTCTTCTCCAACACCACAGTTCAAAAGCATTAATTCTTCAGTGCTCTACCTTCTTCACAGTCCAACTCTCACATCCATACATGACCACTGGAAAAACCATAGCCTTGACTAGACGGACCTTAGTCAGCAAAGTAATGTCCCTGCTTTTGAATATACTATCTAGGTTGGTCATAACTTTTCTTCCAAGGAGTAAGTGTCTTTTAATTTCATGGCTGCAATCACCATCTGCAGTGATTTTGGAGCCCCCAAAATTAAGTCTGACACTGTTTCCACTGTTTCTCAATCTATTTCCCGTGGAGTGATGGGACTGGATGGCATGATCTTCGTTTTCTGAATGTTGAACTTTAAGCCAACTTTTTCACTCTCCTCTTTCACTTTCATCAAGAGTCTTTTTAGTTCCTCTTCAGTTTCTGCCATAAGGGTGGTGTCATCTGCATATCTGAGGTTATTGATATTTCTCACGGCAATCTTGATTCCAGCTTGTAATTCCTCCAGCCCAGCATTTCTCATGATGTACTCTGCATATAAGTTAAATAAGCAGGGTGACAATATACAGCCTTTATGTACTCCTTTTCCTATTTGGAACCAGTCTGTTGTTCCATGTCCAGTTCTAACTGTTGCTTCCTGACTCTCCAATATTTTAGACATTTCTTTTACTAATTTGTTTTCTTTTTCATCTATTCATTCATCAAAATTTATTGGCACAGCCATTCTGTGAGTCCTCTGCTGGGAGATTATATGACTGTATATATGTATATATGGTTGGCCCTTGACAACATAGGGTTTAGGTGCCCTGAACAGTTAAAATGAAATCCAAGTATAACTTTATAATTGGTCCTTAGCATATACCATTCTGTGTCTGCAAATTCAACCAACTGTGGATCATGTAGTACTGTGGATCATGTAGTACTGTGGTACATATCCTTTGAAAAAAAAAATCCGTGTAAAAGTAGACTTGTGGATTTCAAACTTGTGTTGTTCAAGAGTCAACTGTATACACATGCCTTCAAATACATGCCTTTAAATAAATAATAGCCTAGCATGGCAACCCACTCCAGTACTCTTGCCTGGAAAATCTCATGGACGGAGGAGCCTGGAAGGCTGCAGTCCATGGGGTCACAAGGAGTCAGACACGACTGAGCGTCTTCACTTTCACTTTTCACTTTCATGCATTGGAGAAGGAAATGGCAACCTACTCCAATGTTCTTGCCTGGAGAATCCCAGGGACGGGGAAGCCTCATGGGCTGCCATCTATGGGGTCACACAGAGTCGGACACGACTGAAGTGACTTAGCAGCAGCAGCAGCAGCATAAACAGCAAGTTCACAGGAGAGTAAACTATCTTTGCTAAATACTGAACGAATTAAATGGTTCATTAAAAAAAATAAAGTAGTGAAAGAAGATTCAGAATTCCAGAGATAGACATTAATCAAATGAATTTGTGAAAAACTATGGGCTGAAGAGATGTGGTTTAATCCCTGGATTGGGAAGATCCCCTGCAGAAGGGTGTGGGAGCCCACTATAGTATTCTTGCCTACAGAATCCCATGGGTGGAGGAACCTGTTAGGCTATAGTAAGTCCATAGAATCACAAAGAATTGGACACAACTGAAGTGACTGAGCATGTACGCAGGCACACCCAATATATTAAAATCAGATATTACATATGAGCAGTGAAGACTTCTTCTGCTTTAAAAAGTGCTTTCTTCACTCAGTCACGGCTGACTCTTTGTGACCCCATGGACCATAGCCCTCCAGGCTCCTCTGTACAGAGAATTCTCCAAGCAAGGATACTGAAGTGGGTTGCCATTCCCTTCTTCAGGGGTTCTTCCAAACCCAGGGATTGAACCCAGGTCTCCCCCACTGCAGACAGATTCTTTACCATCTGAACCACCAGGGAAGCCACCCACCCTGCCCACCACCCTCCCACGCCACACACACACCTAAAAAAGATTTGTCTACAGGCAAGCTAATTTGCAACTTTTTTTAGTTGTGATACTGAGAGTCAGGCTCCTTCTAGTCTTTAATAGAAATACTACAAAGTTAAAAACATTAGAAAGTTTCTTGGATACAGAACTGTACAATATCTTATATTTTGTTTTTTTTTTTCTTATTGTTAATTACATATTTTTTGAAATGAATTGCCCAAACCTGGGGTATGATGTTCTTCTAGTTACATGTTTGTAGTGTAGTTTTATAGTTGAAAGAGTAGTTATGTGGCATATGGCCAAAGAGTCACCAAAGCCTGTGCATTCAATTGCTCAAACGTCCCTTGGCACATTGGCTTGAAAAGGAAAATAGGCTTAGACTGAAAATAAAAGAATCTGATAGAAATACCAGGTCCCTAGTGTTCCAAAACACATGCTTATTCAACTCCACAACAAGTGAAAGTGCTCAGAGTCATGTCAATGCTGAGCTCCCTCATTTTCTTAAGACTCCTGTACACATCTAGATGTGTATAGTAAACAGAAGTAAAAACACAAATCACAACCAAAAAAAAAAAAAAAAAAGAAAACATCCCAAAACAAAACAAAACCTGTATGAATTTTTGACATTGTGATTTATAAAAAATCTATGTTGGTTATTCAGATGACCAATATATATTTCTCACTGTTTTTTAAATCCTTGAAATTTCCTGTGATAAGAGCAATAAAGGTGTCTTTTGTTATGGTAATAAGGTGACTTCTGGAAACCCTAGGTAACCTAAGGACAGGGGAGAAGGTCTGATTGCCAGGGGAACCAACATGTATTAGAGGGTTGGAACTTTTAGTCCTCTCCACCCCACCCCCAATTTCTGGGGATGGAAGAGAGGCTGGAGGTCAAATTCAATGGCCAAAGGCCAATGGCTTAATCAATTGTGTCTTTGTAAAGAACCCTCCACAAAACTCCCAAGGAAAAGGGTTTGGAGGGCTTCTGGGTTGGTGAACACTTGGAGATTTGGGGAGAGTGGTACACTCAGAGAAAATGTGGAAGCTCCATGCCCTTTTCCTACCCACTGCTTGAAGCGTCTCTTTCATCTGACTGTTTCTGAATTATATCCTTTCATAATAAACCAGCAATCTAGTGAGTAAATGGGTGTCCTGATCTCTGTGAGCCACTTGAGCAAATTAATAGAACCCAACAAGGGAGACTTGGGAATCTCTGATTTGTGGCCAGTTGGTCAGAAGTATAGGTAATATCCTGGACTTATAACTGACATCAAAAGCAAGGGAGGGAGGGCAATCTTGTAGGACTGAACCGTTAACCTGTGGAATGTGACACTATCTTTGGGTTGGTGTCAAAGAATTCGCTTGACTGGGTGGGGGTGGGAGAGGAGAGGTTAACCTCATCCTTATGAATTAAAATTTGGATCTAGACACTTTTAGAATACAAATCACCTAATACCTTTTAAAGCATACACATAAACTAAACACTTCTGTGCCTTCCCTCACTAGCTCCCTGCAGAGCTAAGTCTTCCTGTGATAACACTGACTGCATGCTAGTATTGCATGCGTGCTGTCAATTCAGTCCTGTCGGACTCCTTGCGACCCTATGGATTGTAGCCTGCCAGGCTCCTCTGTCCATGCGATTCTCTAGGCAAGAATACTGGCGTGGGTTGCTATTTGCTTCTCCAGGGGATCTTCCCAACAGAGATCAAACCCACCTCTCTTATGTTTGCGGCTTTGGCAGGCAGGTTCTTTACCACTAGCGCCACCTGGGAAGCCCATGGAGTATTGCATGCTGCTGCTGCTGCAAGTAGCTTCAGTCGTGTCCGACTCTGTGCGACCCCATAGACGGCAGCCCACCAGGCTCCTCTGTCCCCAGCATTCTCCAGGCAAGAATGCTGGAGTGGGTTGCCGTTTCTTTCTCCGGAATATTGCATACCTCTAGTATAATACCCACTCTCATGGAGTTATTATTGTTGGACTTCCCTGGTAGCTCAGATGGTTAAGCGTTTGTCTACAATGCAGGAGACCTGGGTTCGATCCCTGAGTAGGGAAGATTCCCTGAAGAAGGAAACGGCAACCCACTCCAGTATTATCAGTAGTTATTATTATTAGTAGTTACTATTCAGTGCTGACTGCTGCTATCATAGCACTAATTGTTTGAGTGGGCTTTAAGGGGAACAGATGCATGAGAAAGGAACAAAAGTACTTAGATTTACATTAAAAATTGTTAAATTATTTATACCTGACAGTCTGTGTATTCCCCTTATTTAGTGTGTAGAGGTCTTTAAGATGCTTAAGAGAAGAAGTGAGGGGACAACAGGGCTAGTTTTAGACTATGTTGATGACACCTAGTGTTCTGGGACAACTCGGCTCACAGATAAATCAGAAATCACAAATAATCTTACATTCACCCAGGAAATTTCTACATATAATTTAGAACTCATTTTTTTTTTTTAACTAGAAAACTCACTCAAATTGTGGAAAATGTCTTTACAATAATGACTTCTCTAATAAGTACTTTTCAATTGCTTAGTTTTCCAACCAGTAAAATAGCCAAATCATTACGGTATATTCTTTCAAGCAGTTACAAAAATAAGTAGGTTTACTTCAGTCTCTTAACAAATTGTCCTTATGTTTAAAACATATATTAAAAAATGTTGGCTGGTGAGATCTTTAAGGAAACTATTTGGTTTCCCCTTTTTGACTCAAATAGGTTTGGCCATATCTGCAGCACAGCACTTTTCTAAATGTGCTTCTAAATATGAGAAATTTTTTTCCTAGATAGCTTTGAAACTGATCTTGAAGGCAGTATCAGACAATTTTTCATTTGCTTGTTTGATGGTTCTTTTTACTGTTTTGCTCCTAGTCAAGACAACTTTCTTTTTAACTCCAAGACTTCTGACAATTTGCTTTTAAAATGTGCATGCTTGGCTTTAAAATGTTGCTGAAAAAGAGTTTCATGCAATAATTGTTGCTTCTTTTTTCACACAGCAGACACTGGAATTTCGTCTAATTTGCATCTGCCCAATAATAAAACCTGTACTTTAAATAAACATCTCAGTATACCCTATGATTTTATGTTGATGATTGCTGCTTAGCAGTGAGTCACTAATCCTGGTTGAGATGAATAATATTATCTTTGCTTTCAAGTTTTTTTTTTTTTTTTGCTTGTTTGTTTGTGTGAAGCTTCAGGGAGTAGACAAGAAGGCCAAGTTTTCTAATAATCCAGAATAACTTCCTTCCATTCTACTTTCCATCTCTTTCCTAGATATATAGCTAGTATACATGGACTATGAGGAAGAACTGTCATCATCTCTAGAAGGAGGGTTCTCAGAGTCTAACAGAAGAAGTCATCTTATTCTAATAGACATGAGACCATGTGCTAACAGGCCGGCACTGTGAGCAAATTATGAAAACTCAAAAGAGGGAATCTCTTGTGGAGTGAGGAGGGGGAAACAGAAGTCTTCAAAGAGGAGGAGATAATTTAAAGTGGTTTTGGAAAATTAGTTTCCCAGGTTAGAAAAAGGAGGAAAATAGAATATCCCATTGAGAATAAATATTATCATCACAGTGAGAAGAAAGGGAGTAGCTATTTGAGTGAAGACTGGTAGCCTAATGTGATGTGGTTAGAGCAGCAGGTTTCAATCTTGGTTGTGATCAGAATCACCTATTAGGTCGTTTGTGGGCTACACACTAGATCTACAGAATCATGTACCCCAGGGATACAGGGGTAAGACCTCCATATGTGGGTTATTTACAGAGCCTCACAGTTATTTGTATTTGCTGACAAGACTGTGAGTAACAGGACTGGAAGATCAAGTACCTTAAAGAATGTGAAGTACTATGCAGAGGGCAGGTCAGGGCAGATTGGAAATTTTGAATGCCCATGCATATATTTTGGCTGTATTCTTAGTTGTTCCTTAAATTCACCTGACCATAAGAATTCCAAGGGTCCTGATAAAAAGCCAACTTTCTTGGCCCCAATCCAAACCTACAAAATAAGAACAGACAAGAGAAGAGGCCTGGAGATTTCTCTTTCTTTCTCCCTTTCTTTTTTTCTGTTATAGACTGCATGTTTATGTCTCTCCCCCACCCAACAAATTTATATGTTGAAGCCTAATCCCCAGTGTGAAGTTTTCTGGAGCTGGGGCCTTTTGGGAGATAGTACTCATGATGGGATTAGTACCCTGCTTACTTAATTTCTATGCAGCGTACATCATGAGAAACACTGGGCTGGAAGAAGCACAAGGTGGAATCAAGATTGCCGATAGAAATATCAATAACCTCAGATATGCAGATGACATTACCCTTATGACAGAAAGTGAAGAGGAACTTTTAGTTCAAGTTTAGCCTCTTGATGAAAGTGAAAGTGGAGAGTGAAAAAGTTGGCTTAAAGCTCAACATTCAGAAAACGATGATCTTGGCATCTGGTCCCATCACTTCCTGGGAAATAGATGGGGAAACAGTGGATACAATGTCAGACTTTATTTTTTGGGGCTCCAAAATCACTGCAAATGGTGACTGCAGTCATGAAAGTAAAAGACGCTTACTCCTTGGAAAGAATGTTATGACCAACCCAGATAGCATATTCAAAAGCAGAGACATTACTTTGCCAACAAAGTTCCATCTAGTCAAGTCTACGGTTTTTCCTGTGGTCATGTATGGATGTGAGAGTTGGATTGTGAAGAAAGCTGAGCACCAAAGAATTGATGCTGTTGAACTGTGTTAGAGAAGACTCTTGAGAGTCCCTTGGACTGCAAGGAGATCCAACCAGTCCATTCTGAAGGAGATCAGCCCTGGGATTTCTTTGGAAGGAATGATGCTAAATCTGAAACTCCAGTACTTTGGCCACCTCATGAGAAAAGTTGACTCATTGGAAAAGACTCTGATGCCGGGCGGGATTGGGGGCAGGAGGAAAAGGGGACGACAGAGGATGAGATGGCTGGATGGCATCACTGACTCGATGGACATGAGTCTGACTGAACTCCGGGAGTTGGTGATGGACAGGGAGGCCTGTTGTGCTGCAATTCATGGGGTCACAAAGAGTCGGACACGACTGAGCGACTGAACTGGACTGAACTGAAGAGAGAGCTTGCTTCTCTCACTGTTTGCCATGTAAGGACACAAGGAGAAGATGGCCACCTGAAAATCCAGTCCCTCCTTAGGAACCAAATCTTCCAGCACCATGATATTGGACTCAGTCTTGGATCAGTCTCCAGAACTGTGACAACAATTATTTGTCTTTTAAGCCAACCAGTTTATGGTAATTTCTTATAGCTATTTGTTATAGCACCCTGAGTAAAACTCTCCCTTCTTTCCTCCCCTGTTTTTCTATGTTTCCCGTACTTTCAAAAGAATTCAGGTGATTTTCATGATTATTCATGCTGGGAAATTCTTCCCTGTCTGTTGGGAGTCATTTAGACTTCATCAGAGTGAGATCTTTCATAAAGATCATCCTGGTAGAAATTAATTTCTGGAAGAAAGGAATGAGATTGAACCGGGGGAGATGAAATAAAGGCTTGCTGTATAATTTGGGGGCTAGGTGATTAATGGGGACCTTGATTGGTTCACTTTTTAGCTTTTAGTGTGAAACTATGTCCAACACATACCTGGTGCTCAGAAATGTGTTAAAATAATGAAGCAGATGTACTATTTTAAAGGGCATTTTAATAGGTGAAATAATGAGGACTTGATGAAAAACTGAATCTAGAGTGGGGAAGAAGAAGCCCAGAGCATCATTTTGAAATTTCTAGCATAAAATGTTTGACGAGTGGTAACACCACACATTGAGACAGGATCAAGTGTTATTCCTTAGATTCAAACTTGAGAAAAAGACTGTTCCTTAAAAAAGCAAAAAGTTATCAGCAAATGACTTTGTTTAAACACTACAGCATCTCATATAATTCCTCTCCCCTCTTTATACTTCTGTCAAATTATAGCTTAACCTCCAGCACAAATCTCATACTTAACGCAAGTGATGCATACTCTCATGGAGTGATGAGTTACGCATTTACAGCCCACACCTTAGACTGGTAAAGCCAATTTTCACACCTGTCAGATCCTCTCCCCTTTTTCTTCACTTTCCTTCCTTATTCAATAGTTCTATAATAGCTTTCATACATTAAAACAAAAAGAGAGAAGGCATGACGGAATGAAATGACGGCTGTCTGATTTTGTTACAGTATCTGCTGCAAAATTCTGAGTGAATGGTATAACTTGGTGCTAGAATTTGAAACAGAAGGACAAAACTCTAATTGAATCTAATTTTCAAATAACCAGAGCAATAAAAGAGAAATAAGGGTGGAATTTCATAGCGGTTCAATTTGAGAACTCTTGTAGCTGCTCAGTTTGAGAACTCCACATAACAATTACCTGTGTATTAACAGATCATAGGTGAGTCTTGATTTTTCACCTCAGTGAACATTTTTCTGGCAATAAAACAAGTAGTACTATCTTTCCTTATTATGGTAAAACTGCCACTGGGCTTCATTTAATAAAAATTAACTGTGAATAAATTACAGCATCAAATTATGCACCATGACATGACTTGGTGTGGAAAATCTAGGCAGCTGCAAGACTCCTGGAAGTTAATTCAAGCTGAGCTCAGTAGAAAAACCCTTAATTACTTCCTGGAACCTGTGGATCTATTCTCAGTTCCTGGCGCCACTGGGATCACAGTTTAGATGAATTACCAGTAAATGCTCATGAAAGACAGCAGTGGGAATGCTCTACAGAAATGGGGGTCATTTCTTTTTTTTTTTTTATTCTTGGATTTGCCTCTCGGCTTTATTAGTACATGTGTCTCTACAAATTGGTTTGAGAAATCACAGCTGGATTTAGAAAAATCTACATATTGTCTTAGGAAGGAAACAGTTCTACCTCCTATGGAGAACAAGCTTCCCTTCGCTGTCATTTCTGACAGGTAGTCAGCCTTTGCTTATAAATAGCTCTATGACCAGAGCTTATTACCTCCCAAAGCAGCTTATACTTACTGCAGGACAAAAATTTTAGAGACCGTAGGTCAAAATCTCTCTGATTTTTATAGTCTTTCTAGATCTAGTTCTGTGAATATGAACAGAACTTCCCAAATTTGTGTGATTAATATCACCTGGTGGATTTGCTAAAACTGTAAATTACCTGACCTTTTCCACCAGAAAATTCTAAACCAAGAAGTCTGAATTTGGTCTCAGGGATCTGCATTTTATTACACACATCAAATGACTTTGGCTCAGAGATCAGTTTGGGACGCTTCTCTAACCACTTCTCAGACACAATCACCTGAGGATCCTGTTAAAATACAGATTCTGGTTTAATGAATCTAGGATGAGACCTGAGATTCTGAATTTCAAAGGAGCTCCCAGGCGATGCCAGTACTGCTGGCAGGTGGACCATGCACTGAGTCTCAAGACTCAAGAATAACTACAAAGTTTCTTTTAGGATGATAGTTTTCAACATATTATTGAAGAAAATAATTTATCCTTAGCTTCTGTTTTTCTAATCACCAAGCTAAAAACCTTTGATTGCTTCAGTAATTTCTCATACAGTGTAGATAATGCTGTAGTCTCCACATGCTTTATTATATCCTTCATCATCTTGGTTATCTTCTCCTGGCTTTATCTAGTTTTGCTAATATCTATCATAAAATATAATGTACATAATCTAATATAATTCTAACATGCTTTGAAATTGGTACTGTTTTGTTTTTCTTATAAATTAATCCGATTTCCACCAAATTGTTTGTTAGGTCATACTAATTTTATAATCTGCCAAAATCTTAAAATCTTCTTTGCTTAAACTGCTTCCAAGGGTGGTCTTTAGAAACTGACTTAATTTCATATTGGTGGGTATATACAGGATCTGTGGGAAGATTCCCTGGAGGAGGGCATCTTCCCTGGAGTGGAGGGCAACCCACTCTAGTATTCTTGCCTGGAGAATCCCATGAACGGGCTGCAGTCCACAGGGCTGCAAACAGTCGGACACAGCTGAAGCGACTTAGCACACCTACTGATTTTATATATTATCTCTGTTAAGTTTTACATTTCTTTTATTCTTTGAGAAAATTTTCAGTGTTGATTACGTCGCCTGCAATAGCAGCTATCCTTTCCAACTTTATTTCATTTCTCCTCATTCTTCATTAATGTCTTTTTTGGAATGCTAAAAAAAATACAGTATTTGCTAACATGTTAATGGAGATGACTAATGTAAACTGACAAGTTGTTGTCTTCTGCTGCTGCTGCTGCTAAGTCGCTTCAGTTGTGTCCAACCCTGTGTGACCCCAGAGACGGCAGCCCACCAGGCTCCCCCGTCCCTGGGATTCTCCAGGCAAGAACACTGGAGTGGGTTGCCATTTCCTTCTCCAACGCATGAAAGTGAAAAGTGAAAGTGAAGTCGCTCAGTCGTGTCCAACTCTTAGCGACCCCATGGACTGCAGCCTACTAGGCTCCGCCGTTCTAGAGCAGTTTTTAAACAACTGGCTTTTAACATGGCTCTACTGGTATTTCAGCTTCCGCAGTTCTTTGTTGTGTGGGATTGCTTTGCATACTGCAGTTCATTTACCATCCCTTGACACTACTCTCTAAATGCAAACAGCAGTCCCTCTACATATTCCTGAGGCTTCCCCGATGGCTCAGTAGTAAACATCTGCCAGCAATACAAGAGACACAGGAGACATGGGTTTGATCCCCGGGTTGGAAAAATCCCCTGGCGGAGGAAATGGTAACCTTTTCCAGTATTCTTACATGGAAAATACCACAGACAGAGGATCTGGCAGGCTACAGTCTAAGGGGTTGGAAAGGGTTGGACGCTACTGTGTGACTATGTGTCTATTTCCAAATACTCCCAGAGTACTAGACCCTCGATGATTGAAAACTGTCCAGCCTGTATTTTACTTCCTTTGCAGAGTATATCATAGCAGTCTTTACTCAATACTTTTCTGAAATCCAGACTCTTTGTGTTGAACTAAGACCATTACTTGTGTAAAAACTAAGATTACTGCTCCCACATAATTTAACTAATGACACAAACAACTGAGACCACCCATGTCAATATGATTGAATTGTTTGCTCAGGAAATTTTTAACCAGAAAGATAAACTTACAAATCAGTAAATAATTTCATATTTTGCTTCAATAAATCTTTACAGACCAAACTACATATCTGAGTGAATGATTCGGAAAACAGTTCATTCACCTAGACATACATCTTGCTTATTTGAGCAACGGTTTGATAATCTATACTTGCTTCAATTGCTGCTGTTGAAACAATTTTAAATAATACGTCAGAAACTTTTCCCAGCCCCAGTTAATTTCCTTAAATTACTTTAGCTCAGACTCCAACAGCCAAAACCTTTCCAAATTTCTCCTTTTTTAGACATTATTGAAACTATTAAGGTGGTGATCTCCCTTGCATTGATGAGTTTAATGAACTCTGTTGGGTTAACAGAATTCTTTGGTAGTCTTTGTAAGGGAGCTGACAGTGTTATTCACAAAGACTTTAAAATATTCCTAGTGGGCTTTTGTTTATCTTGATTTATGAATGCTGAATATTTGCTCCAAGTTAGTTAATGATTGATATGTACTTCTGCAGTTATTTATTTTTAAATTTTATTTTTACTTTATTTTACTTTACAATACTGTATTCGTTTTGCCATACATTGACATGAATCCACCACGGGTGTATACAAGCTCCCAATCCTGAATTCCCCTCCCACCTCCCACCCCACATCATCTCTCTGGATCATCCCCATGCACCAGCCCCAAGCATCCTGTATTCTGTATCGAACATAGACTGGGACTTCGTCTCTTACATGATAGTATACATGTTTCAATGCCATTCTCCCAAATCATCCCACCCTCTCCCTCTCCCTCATTTAGAAGGAAAAGAAAAGAAATGGAAAAAGACAAAAGGAGTATCAGTGAAGACGACTGAAAGGAAATGATCAAGAAGAGGATGAGGTATACAGAGAAGAAAATGAAGACAAAAGAAACGGGAAAAGAAGAGGGAAATCATTATGGGAATTATGTAATGACAAAGAGGACTATGGAAAAAGACAAAAATATGATTAATTACCTTTTATCCTCCCTGTTTTTTTCATCATGGAAATAGGTTGTGACTCGTTGTTCTCAGACAGCATGATTTCAGCTACAAATATAGACAAGAAGGAAGACAATGAGAATAATCAGGGTATTAGGGAATAAATTCAAGGACATGATTAATGACTTCACTCAAAGGAGGCTTCTTTTGCAGAGAAGGCATACTCCTCCTTTGCAGAGTTAGCTCTTCCCACCCAGTAATCTACTGAGCAGTGTTTGGGACTAGACCAGCTTGGGACTCCCAGAATGAGACACAAAATGAGCTATCATTAATATTTATTAGTTTATTCAACAATTAGTTGAGGTTCATTCTTTTTGACTTTTCCTAGCCAATTTATGTAGTAGTTTGTGTTTCATTATTACTAATATATATCTATTTAGGTCCATACTATTCCAGGATTCTTGGGTTTCCTTGGTGGCTCAGATGGTAAAGAATGTGCCTGCAATGCAGGAGACCTGGGTTCCATCCCTGGGTTGAGAAGATCCCCTGGAGAAGGGAAAGGCTACCAACTCTAGTATTCTGGCGTGGAGAATTCCACAGACTGTATAGTCCACAGGGTCACAAAAGTCCATACTACAGGAAACTACTATCTTTTATATTTACCTCTTTTCTAGTTCTTTCCCCCTATAATAGAATATCTTAAAAATATTGATAGTTATTTTAAGATAACACTTTAAGCGTTTAAACTCTAAAAGTGCCATCTGCCTAATGATGCATAATTTGGATGCTTCTAATGAGTAAACTTATGCAGGTGAGGAGTGTGTGGCCCAGAAGGTTTTGTTAAGAAGTCTAAATGGCATGGACAGATATAAACAATTCTGAAAAAAAATTATTCTGAAATAATTTTCTATACTGCAGAATAACATTTCACTTCTGGGCCTTTTATTTATGTGGATACAGGACAGTCATTAGTCCATTCTTCACTGGCTCAAGTATACATATTCTCATATTCTTCCTAAGCCATTGTATTATAAAGTACCCTATTCCTTCTTACAGAATCCAGGGTGAATTCTTGTTCTACCTATGGAGACCACTGTGGTTCTGTTCATTTAAAATCTTTTATTTGTTGAATATGGAGCATATGATAGAAGCAAATAAATTAATCTCAGTGGAAAACCAGTTTGTTAACCTAAGTAAACTACTTCATAAGAAGTAGATGCCACAGCTTCCCCCACTGCAGAAATTCATGCTAAATGAGCCATTATAAAGCAACCAAGAGTGTCTTAAACTGTGGACACTGGCTGCATTATTAACATGAGGAGTTCTTCCAAGAACTGAAAGCCAGTAACCAGATGTATGTGAGCTGGAACCAGTTAATGTGGATTTAAGAATGCAGCTAAGACAGGATGCAGGCATAAAGTGAGGAAGGAATGAATGGCAGTGAATGTAAACCCAGTATCATAAACTCAGATCTAAGCAAGGTAGACATCAGTTCCAAAAAATTCTATTCTAAACAGGGCAGACATTTTGCATGACCTTATGAATTTGAGAACAACAGAGGGGACACTGGTGAGAAAGATGAGTGATGACCACAAGCTAAGGCCAGAGACTGAGTATTCCCAGCCTATCAGAGGGAGTTTAGTCTGTAGTCAGTCAAGCAGAGATTGGTATAGGTCAAGTTTCAGCATGATGTTCTCACAGGCACCTGGGGTTTTGAACACTTCCAGAAACCCATCATCAGGCACTGATAACTGCTGGGAACTATTTCCAAATTCTACTTTCTAAGAGTATGTTTGGAGATCAGCCCTGGGATTTCTTTGGAGGGAATGATGCTAAAGCTGAAACTCCAGTACTTTGGCCACCTCAGGCGAAGAGTTGACTCATTGGAAAAGACTCTGATGCTGGGAGGAATTGAGGGCAGGAGGAGAAGGGGACGACAGAGGATGAGATGGCTAGATGGCATCACTGACTCAATGGACGTGAGTCTGAGTGAACTCCGGGAGTTGGTGATGGACAGGGAGGCCTGGCATGTGTGATTCATGGGTCGCAAAGAGTTGTACATGACTGAGCGACTGAACTGAACTGAACTGAAGAGTATGTTAGTCACTCAGTTGTATCCAACACTTTTTGTGACTCCATGGACTGTAGTCCGCCAGGCTCCTCTGTTCATGGTATTTTCCAGGCAAGAATACTGGAGTGGGTATCCATTTCCTTCTCCAGGGGATCTTCCTGACCCAGGGGTCAAATCCAGGTCTCCCACATTGCAAGCAGGTTCTTTACCATCTGAGCCACCAAGGACGGAAGCAAAATATAAATACAATTTTGGGTAGTGTATGTACTAGTTGGGGTTTAGCCTGATGGTGTGCATAGATCATTCCCAAATGGGGTTAAATAAGTCATAACTGATGTCAAGATATGCTGGTGATATGGTGATATGGGGTAGAGGGTGGAGAGTGGTTAAGAGTAGGCAGCTTCCCTTTGTGGGTATTCTGGTAGAGAGGCCATCATTCTTTCCTCATAGTTTATATTTCTAGGTCATAAGAGGAACTGTTAGCTACAATCAAATATCCTTTGCCATGACTGTTACTCTGTCATAAACCAGACTACAGTCAGAGCCTTCTTTTATAGTATTTAATTAAGTTATCCCATCAACTATGTGAACTACATATTATCAGTTTTTACAGATCAAAAAAATAATGAAGTACAGAGAGGTGAACACTTTTCCTTGTTTGACTCCAGCTTCTATGCTCCTCTTCAACATTTCTTATTTTGGAGACATTCTTTTTATATCTCCCATGTCACACAAAGCATCTGCATAAATTCACTTCAGAAATAACCCTTCACAACATAGTAATTAGGCAAATTAAGAAAAAAACCCAAGGTCCTATATTCTTACATAGTGATACCTGGAGGAAAGATAATTTCTGAGACTATGTCCATAAACCTGGTCAATGATAGTAGTATATATCACTGTAAAACCTGATAGCATGATGCTGTGGTATGATCCCATATAGATCACAAATAAGTTATATGAAGTAATTTGTATTTTTATAAATACTATCCTCCTAGATGAAACAACAGCAGCAATCATATTCTCTTAAATCATTATAGCTGCTTATGCTGTTGTGTTTTTCATAACTCTGACTATATAGGTCTTAATCCGGCACTAACACTTAGCAGACCATAGCAATATCTCTTCTGTGCTCTGTTTAGTGTCTAAACATTAAAGTTTTATGAATGACTGCAAATAGATATCTAGTGCCAAGGCTGGCCCCAGTTGCTATTGTTCAGCAGTGTTTGCTCTGCAGCAGTTTTCTGAGCTCTGCAAACACATCTTCCATCTGGCAGCTGGCTATGTTTTAAATTTTTCTCTGTAAAAGCCCTTAGACAATGCCATTTCATAGATTTTGCTATTCAGGCCAAGTGAATAGCCTATCAGAATCTTCTGAAGAAGTCCTAGTGATCAGTATTATTGATGAACTACAGAAAAATTATATGCATGTATCTGAATAGTCCTCACTAATTAGCAGAATCCTTGGAAAAACCCTTAAATGCAAGAGAGTCAGCTTGTTCAAAAAATTATTTTTTATTCTTCTCCTTGTTAATGGTGCATTGACATCCTTTGCCTTTCTCAGTCTTACAATTTAAGTATCACTGGTTACCCTGCATCTCTAAACTCAGCTGTAACCTGAGGTAAAGCTGGTCAAGTCAACCACCTCCACTTCATCTTTTATACAGTCCAGGAATTTATGTTGGTTCTTACAGACTCAGTATGCAGTGTGCCATGGATGACATTCCAGTCCATCTGAGCTTTTAGCATTACAGTATTTCAAATTCCTGGTCTTATATACCAGTGACTCATTTTCACAGAGGGACTCCTGCTCTGGATTTTCCACTTACATGAAAACAGATCTGTTTCTTTTTAATATTTACCCCTGCCTATCTTATTCTAGGTGACTGCCCCAGAAAAAGAGCCTTGTGTGCATATCTACTATTAGTTCATTCAAATTGCATTTTTTTTTTTTGACAGATAGTGCTTTAAAAAGAACCGGTTTAGTTTACTAAGAATAACACAGACTTTGATGTCAAAACTTTGGCCTTCGACCCAGTTCTATGTCTAATTAACGATTTTAAGCACCCACCAATCTAACCCTAGACGTCAGTTTCCACATCTGTAAAATGAGTAAAGATGGGTCTTCACAATCTGTTTGGAAGAAGCAGAAAAGTTTACTCAGATACTTAACCCCCAAGAATGAAAAAAATACAGTTTTCCAACATCTGAGAAAATTGTTCTCCTTAACTCTTATACTCAGATTCATAAAGGAAAAGCAATGTACGGTGTAAAAGAAAGAAATCACTTTCTGGACTTGAATTTAATCTCCTGGTAGGTTGCCCTAAATTCTCAATAAATGAGACAATTCCTAAGGTATCCTTCAGTTCCAAGTAAGACAATAATTCACTTTAGTTAGGAAAACAGAGTCAGATAATCAGCTGATGTAGTCTATGATATTAACTGACTGATTTTATAATCAAGCTGGTTTGCATGACATCAACAATAATTAATATGGAGCATCAAGTTTTTTACACAATTCTAGCTTCAAAGTTCATCTACTATAGCACACAAAATTCCTGCTGGAAGGTAAAGATAATCTACAACTAAACATCTCCCTAGATTGAATAAACAAAGGCTCTCTATCATATGGGAGACATGATTTAGAATCCAATATATTGGTAGCATTATAAATAGAGAGATAAACAAGTTATTGGTTTTGTAGGATAAAAAGAAAATTTTAAAGTAGAAGTGTCACAATAAGATGATGCAAAAAATTTTTTTTTCATTTACACAAATTCTTCCTAAAAGTCAAAAGAACTAGTATCAGAGGATTTGGAATAGAAGTTGAATCAATTTGGGTTCATCACATTCACATACTACCACACATGAAATCTACAAAGAGTTATTTTAAAAACCTCATTTTATTTAAGTGTTAAATCTTCCCATGATTAAAATGCTATGGGTCTAATCCTTTTTAAAATGTAAATTCTTATTGTGTAAAATGTGGGAAATATTAAAATGCATTAAAATAATAGTCTAGTCTTAATGAATACTAATATTGGAGGATTTTTCTTTTACTATTTTTTGTGCATTTATTTTATTAATTTTGTAAAATTAATATTGGGCTTCCCAGGTGTGCACAGTGGTAAAGAACCTACCTGCCAATGCAGGAGGTACAATGATTCCTGAGTTGGAAATATTCCCCTGGAGAAGGAAATGGCAACGTACTCCAGCATTCTTGCCTGGAGAATTCCATGGACAGAGGAGGCTAGCGGACTACAGTCCATAGGGTTGCAAAGGGTCGGAGACACATACAAAACAAATATAAGAATGTATTTTTATGTCAAGCAGAGACATTACTTTGCTGGCAAAGTTCCGTTTAGTCAAAGCTGTGGTTTTTCCGGTAATCATGTATGGATGTGAGAGTTGGACAAGAAAGAAAGCTGAGCGCTGAAGAATTGATGCCTTTGAACTATGGTATTGGAGAAGACTCTTGCAAGTCCCTTCGACAGCAAGGAGATCCAACCAGTTAATCCTAAAGGAAATCAGCCCTAAATATTCATTGGAAGGACTGATGCTGAAGCTGGAGCTCCAATACTTTGGCTACCTGATGCGAAGAACTGACTCATTGGAAAAGACCCTGATGCTGGGAAAGATTGAAGGCAGGAGGAGAAGAGGACAACAGAGGATGAAATGGTTGGATGGCATCACCGACTCGATGGACATGAGTTTGAGCAAGCTCTGGGAGTTGGTGATGGACGGGGAAGCCTGGTGTGCTGCTGTCTATGCGGTCGCAAAGAGTCGGGCATGACTAAGTGACTGAACAGAACTAACTGTATTTAACATATGTTATGAATGTTTCCTATTGCATTAAATATTTCTCAAAAACTAAAAGGAAGATTGAATTATTTTATCATGTGGATATTTATTATCCGCATTTTATCATGTGGATATACCAAAGTTTTTAAACATTTTCGTAAAACAGATTTTGTTTCATCATACTATGCTAAGCAAGATAGATTTTTACTATATGAGAGATACTGTTCCAACTTACATGTATTAATAGATTTAATTCTCTTAATAAACATATAAGATTGGTGCTCTTATTTTTCTTAATTTATTCACAAGGCAATTGAGTTTACAGGAAGTTAAATAAGAGCACCTACCTCACCTACCTCTTAATAAATATGCTAATATGCATCCTTGCTGAGGCTTCCTAGGTGACGCTAGTGGTAAAGAACCCACCTGTCAATGCAAGAGACATAAGAGATTCAGGTTCTATCCCTGGGTTGGGAAGATCCCCTGGAGGAGGGGATGGCAACCCACTCCAGTGTTCCTACCTGGAGAATCCAGTGGACAGAGGAGCCTGGGAGGCTATGGTCCATAGAATCACAAAGAGTCAGACCGGACTGAAGCGACTCAGCATGCATGCATACACGCATACCTGCTAACATATCCATTGGTAGCATTTGCTAGCAGAGGAGTCTTTATTATGGAATATTTTTAGTAGGATATACCCAACTGTCTAGAATTGTTTATGTTAAATAACCCTCTAGCTGTAGGGAATAAATAGCATATGTCATATACACCATTTAGATAGTATGAAATTAAGTGACTAAATAATTACTAAAAGAGTTTATTTTTTTGTAAGTGATATCTGCTATGCTGGGTCAGTCACTCAGTTGTGTCTGACTCTCTGCTGCCCTATGGAATGTAACCGGCCAGGCTCCTCTGTCCACGGGGATTCTCCAGGCAAGAATACTGGAGTGGATTGCCATGAACTCCTCCAGGGAATCTTCCCACCCCAGGGATTGAATATAGGTCTCCTATATTGCAAGTGGATTCTTTACTGTTTGAGTCACCACGGAAGGAAAAGCATACTGGAACTTCTCCAGGGGAACTTCCTGACTCATGAAAGGAACTGGAGTCTCCTGCATTGCAGGTGGATTCTTTACCAGCTGAACTACCAGGGAAGCCCCTGTGATATAAATATACACTATTTTTAGATACATTATGTGTCAAGAAAGGACCTGAGGGACTTTATTGGTGGTATCAAAACTCTCCTTGATATCCTGTTCCTTGAAATTACTTCTATACTTGAGATTGTTATCTCCATATCAAGATTTTTATCCACTTGATTCTGATTTAACAGTCCCATTCTTTGTGTAATACTAGATATTTTTTTAACATCTAAACTCCGGGAGTTGGTGATGGACGAGGAGGCCTGGCATACTGCGATTCATGGGGTTGCAAAGAGTCGGACACAACTGAGCGATTGAACTGACTAACTGACTGATATTTAGGGTATCATTTTCTACATTTTATAAGCAGAGTCATTTCTGTCTTCATGACAAACAATTTTTTCATAGATGTTTACATAGCAAAAATTTTGGAAGATAGAGTTAAAGTCTTCCTCCAAAGCAATGGATAGGCAAACTTACTATTTAGCATAAAGTAGAAAACTAGGGTCATGGCATCTGGTCCCATCACTTCATGGGAAATAGATGTGAAAACAGTGTCAGAGTTTATTTTTGGGGGCTCCAAAATCACTGAAAATGGTGATTGCAGCCATGAAATTAAAAGACACTTACTCCTTGAAAGGAAAGTTATGACCGACGTAGATAGCATATTCCAAAGCAGACACATTACTTTGTCAACAAAAGCCCATCTAGACAAGGCTATGGTTTTTCCAGGGGTCAGGTATGGATGTGAGAGTTGGACTGTGAAGAAGGCTGAGTGCCGAGGAATTGATGCTTTTGAACTGTGGTGTTGGGGAAGACACTTGAGAGTCCCTTGGACTGCAAGGAAATCCAACCAGTCCATCCTAAAGGAGATCAGTCCTGGGTGTTCATTAGAAGGACTGATGCTGAAGCTGAAACTCCAATACTTTGGCCACCTGATGTGGAGAGCTGACTCATTGGAAAAGACTCTGATGCTGGGAGGGATTGGGGGCAGGAGGAGAAAGGGACGACAGAGGATGAGATGGCTGGATGACATCAGTGACTCAATGGACACGAGTCTGAATGAACTCCGGGAGTTGGTGATGGACAGGGAGGCCTGGTGTGCTCCGATTCATAGGGTTGCAAAGAGTCAGACATGACTGAGTGACTGAACTGAACTGAACTGAACTGCATTAAGTTTAGGTCGTATTGATTTCATCATGGAGAAGGGAATGGCAGTCCACTCCAATATTCTTGCCTGGAGAATCCCACAGACAAAGGAGCCTGGTGAGCTTCAATCCATGGGGTCACAGAGTCAGACAGGACTGTGACTAAGACACACACACACACCACACACCCACACACGTGCATGTATCACCTGGCCCTCTTCATGTCCCTCTGTGGAGACTGGGGTTTGGGGCACTACACTGGATGTGTTAGTCGTTCAGTCATGTCTGACTCTTTGTGACCCCATGGACTGTAGCCTGCCAGGCTCCTCTGTCCATGAAATTCTCCAGGCAAGAATACTGGAGTGGGTTGCTGTTCCCTTCTCCAGAGGATCTTCCTAACCCAGAGATCGAGCCTGGATTTCTCACATTGTAGGCAGATTCTTTACAGTCTGAGCCACTAAGGAAGCCAAAGCAAATAAGGAAACTATGGCTACAAGAACCTCTTCTGTGAACCTCCGCAAACATTTTGTAGGCTGAAATTTTAGCTTCAAAGGAAAGTGGAATCTCAGGTCTTTCACCTTTCTTTATAGGGTCGAATTTTGCTTTAGAGAGGTGCTATCTATTTACAGTGTCACCAATAATAAAGTGTTTATATAAACACTTTTGACAATATTGGCTATTATCATAACAGTCAACTCACTCAATTTTGTTAATTGACCATTTAGAGAAAAGTATCTGTTTGAATTCATGCATTTTTATAATTACTAAAGAAGTATCACATGGTGTTATAATTGCCTTACTTGCTTACTCCCAAAATAGACTCTCAACATTTATAGTAGAAGGACAATGTCAAAATTATGCTTTATTTCTTTTGGTCTAATTCACTGCTCAGCATCTATTAGGTAATCAAAAAATATTTAGTGTACTGAAGAAATAAAATATAGTGTTGCTTCAGGTGTAGTTATAACCTTTGCTGGCCCTTAATCTTTATTCTCTAGATTAATTAGTTATTCCTTTGTTATTCTTGATGATAATTTTCTTGATGCTTAAACATTTTCCTCAAAAATAAGCTTTATTATTTTGGTCATTTCCTATTACCAATAACCTTCCCACTGTCTCAGTAACTTTTATTTGGCTTCCCTGAGAGCTCACTTGGTAAAGAATCTGCCTGCAATGCAGGAGACCCAGCTTCCATTCCTGGGTCAGGAAGATGGCCGCTGGAGAAGGGATAGGCTACCTCCTCCAGTATTCTTGTGGCTCAGCTGCTAAAGAATCTGCCTGCAACGCAGGAGACCGGGGTTTGATTCCTAGGTTGGGAAGATCCCCTGGAGAAGGGAAAGGCTACCCACTTCAGTATTCTGGCCTAGAGAATACCATGGAATGTATAGTCCATAGGGTGACAAAGAATCGGATACAGCTGATCGACTTTCACTTTCACTTTCAAAGTAATCCTTGGTTTCTAACTCTTCAAAGAGAAAATGATTATTTATTAGGACTTTCAGGAAGATCCCTTGGAGAAGGAAATGGCAACTGATTCCAGTATTATTGCCTGGAGAATCCCATGGACGGAGGAGCTAGGTGGGCTACAGTCCACGGGTTGCAAAGAGTCGGGCACGACTGAGCTACTTCACTTTCACTTTCACTCTGACAACCCTGATAAAGGAATCATATTTTCTAGTCATCTGTTTCTTAAAGCCTTCAAACATTAGTCTTCAATTCAAAGACTCATCTTGTTATCTAGCATCTGTCTCTTTCATTAGTGTAGGCACTTTTTGTTTATCTGTTTGGGCCAATTACTTCCCTATTCTATTAAAGGATAATTTTCATTTGATTCTGTGTTTCTTTTCTTAATGGGGAGTTGAAAGCATATTTTCTGTAGGATTATGCTAGCAGTGATTTCTGAGATTTTCATTCACATATACCAGATTGGCCAAAATTTCATCTCAAAAAATAAAAATTACAAATATACTGAGCAAATTTAAAATTATAAATCTATTTCCATATAAATCTATATACATTCTAATACACATACATTAATATTATATGTTGGTACAAACTTTCCAGATAATAAATTTCCCATTTAAATCAAAAATCTTAAAATATGAAAAACATAACTCCTCTCATTAATTATCCTAAGGGCAACATCTGATAGAGTTAAGACTTTATTCACAAAGATGGTCATTGCAACATTATTGCTAGAGACTAAGATATTAAAAAAAAAAATGAATGGCCAACATTAAGAAATCTAAGTAATTTAAAAGAATTACTTTAAAATTTTTAATGTTCAGAAGAATCTTAGATTAAGATGAAAATATTTAGTGAATAATACACATGAAAAATGTACACATAAAAATATTTTAGTACACAAGAAATTATTTTAGTACACATGAAATATTTAGTGAAAACAGAAGTTTTGAAAAAGCTGCTTTGAAATACTAATCAATAATTATGTTAGGGAAAGAAAACTATTTCAACTAGTTTTTTATATAACAATATTTTCTAAACCTTTTTTATTTGTAACATAGAGATGATAACTGTAGGTTTCTGATACAGTTTTTGCCTTAAGACTTAGAAAGATAATGGACACAAATTGTTTAGGACAGTGACTTATGCCTAGTAAATGTGTCATTAGAAATAGCTATTGGGGTGAAAGCATAATTTGGACCTTTACAATGGGATCAAAATTAAGTTGTTTAACACAGACTGCTGTAGATATGAGTTGTTATATATGAGCCTCATGGTAACCACAAAGCAAAACCTATACTATATAAACAACAGAAAGGAGAAAGAAATATAAACATGCAATTAAAAAACGTCATCCAGTGACAAACGACAGAGCAAAAGAAGAAAGTAATAGAGAAGAACTACTAAAACAGCCCCTCCAAATTTAACAAAACAGAAATAAATACATACCTATCAATAATTAACTGTTCAGTTCAGTTCAGCTCAGTTCAGTTCACTTGCTCAGTCGTGTCCGACTATTTGCGACCTCATGAATCGCAGCACGTCAAGCCTCCCTGTCCATCACCAACTCCCGGAGTTCACTCAGACTCACGTCCATCGAGTCAGTGATGCCATCCAGCCATCTCATCCTCTGTCATCCCCTTCTTCTCTTGCCCCCTAATCCCTCCCAGCATCAAAGTCTTTTCCAATGAGTCAACTCTTTGCATGAAGTGGCCAAAGTACTGCAGTTTCAGCTTTAGCGTCATTCCTTCCAAAGAAATCCCAGGGTTGATCTTCAGAATGGACTGGTTGGATCTCCTTGCAGTCCAAGGGACTCTCAAGAGTCTTCTCCAACACCACAGTTCAAAAGCATCAATCCTTCGGTGCTCGGCCTTCTTCACAGTCCAACTCTCACATCCATACATGACTACAGGAAAAACCATAGCCTTGACTAGATGGATGTTAGTCAGCAAAGTAATGTCTCTGCTTTTGAATATGCTATCTAGGTTGGTCATAACTTTTCTTCCAAAGAGTAAGCGTCTTTTAATTTCATGGCTGCAGTCACCATCTGCAGTGATTTTGGAGCCCCCCCCCAAAAAGTCTGACACTGTTTCCACTGTTTCTCCATCTATTTCCCATGGAGTGATGGGACCAGATGCCATGATCTTCGTTTTCTGAATGTTGAGCCTAAGGCCAACTTTTTCACTCTCCTCTTTTACTTTCATCAAGAGGCTTTTTAGCTCCTCTTCACTTTCTGCCATAACGGTGGTGTCATCTGCATATCTGAGGTTATTGATATTTCTCCCGGCAATCTTGATTCCAGCTTGTGTTTCTTCCAGTCCAGCGTTTCTCATGATGTTCTCTGCATAGAATTTAAATAAGCAGGGTGACAATATAGAGCCTTGACGTACTCCTTTTCCTATTTGGAACCAGTCTGTTGTTCCATGTCCAGTTCTAACTGTTGCTTCCTGACCTGCATACAGATTTCTCAAGAGGCAGGTTAGGTGGTCTGGTATTCCCATCTCTTTCAGAATTTTCCACAGTTGATTGTGATCCACAAAATCAAAGGCTTTGGCATAGTCAATAAAGAAGAAATAGATGTTTTTTCTGGAAATCTCTTGCTTTTTCAATGATCCAGCAGATGTTGGCAATTTGATCTCTGGTTCCTCTGCCTTTTCTAAAACCAGCTTGAACATCAGGGAGTTCACGGTTCACGTATTGCTGAAGCCTGGCTTGGAGAATTTTGAGCATTACTTTACTAGCATGTGAGATGAGTGCATTGTGTGGTAGTTTGAGCATTCTTTGGCCTTTCTTTGGGATTGGAATGAAAACTGACTTTTTCCAGTCCTGTGGCCACTGCTGAGTTTTCCAAATTTGCTGGCATATTGAGTGCAGCACTTTCACAGTATCATCTTTCAGGATTTGAAACAGCTCAACTGGAATTCCATCACCTCCACTAGCTTTGTTTGTAGTGATGCTTTCTAAGGCCCACTTGACTTCACATTCCAAGATGTCTGGCTCTAGATGAGTGATCACACCATCGTGATTTTCTGGGTCATGAAGATCGTTTTTGTACATTTCTTCTGTGTATTCTTGCCATCTCTTCTTAATATCTTCTGCTTCAGTTAGGTCCATGCCATTTCTATCCTTTATCGAGGCCATCTTTGCATGAAATATTCCCTTGATATCTCTAATTTTCGTGAAGAGATCTCTACTCTTTTCCATTCTGTTCTTTTCATCTTTTTCTATGCACTGATCGCTCAAGAAGACTTTCTTATCTCTTCTTGCCATTCTTTGGAACTCTACATTCAGATGCTTATATATTTCCTTTTCTCCTTGGCTTTTTGCTTCTCTTCTTTTCACAGATATTTGTAAGGCTTCCCCAGACAGCCATTTTGCTTTTTTGCATTTCTTTTCCATGGGGGTGGTCTTGATCCCTGTCTCCTGTACAATTTCACAAACCTCTGTCCATAGTTCATTAGGCAGCCTATCTATCAGATCTAGGCCCTTAAATCTATTTCTCACTTCCACTGTATCATCATAAGGGATTTGATTTAGGTCATACCTGAATGGTCTAGCGGTTTTCCCTGCTTTCTTCAATTTGAGTCTGAATTTGGTAATAAGGAGTTCATGGTCTGAGCCACAGTTAGATCCTGGTCTTGTTTTTGTTGACTGTATAGAGCTTCTCCATCTTTTGCTGCAAAGAACATAATCAATCTGATTTCGGTGTTGACCACCTGGTAATGTCCATGTGTAGAGTCTTCTCTTGTGTTGTTGGAAGAGGGTGTTTGCTATGACACCCTCAGTGCATTTTCTTGGCAAAACTCTATTAGTCTTTGCCCTGCTTCATTCCGCATTCCAAGGCCAAATTTGCCTGTTACTCCAGGTGTTTTTTGACTTCCTACTTTTGCATTCCAGTCCCCTATACATCTCTTTTGGGTGTTACTTCTAAAAGGTCTTGTAGGTCTTCACAGAACCATTCAACTTCAGCTTCTTCAGCATTACTGGTTGGGGCATAGACTTGGATTACTGTGATATTGAATGGTTTGCCTTGGAAATGAACAGAGAACATCCTGTCATTTTTGAGATTGCATCCAAGTACTTCATTTTGGACTCTTTTGTTGACCATGATGGCTACTCCATTTCTTCTGAGGGATTCCTGCCTGCAGTAGTAGATATAATGATCATCTGAGTTAAATTCACCCATTCCAGTCCATTTTAGTTCGCTGATTCCTAGAATGTTGATGTTCACTCTTGCCATCTCCTGTTTGACCACTTCCAATTTGCCTTGATTCATGGACCTGACATTCCAGGTTCCTATGCAATATTGCTCTTTACAGCATCGGACTTTGTCACATCCACAGCTGGGTACTGTTTTTTCTTTGGCTCCATCCCTTCTTTCTTTCTGGAGTTATTTCTCCACTGACCTCCAGTAGCATATTGGACACCTACTGACCTGGGGAATTCCTCATTCAGTATCCTATGATTTTGGCTTTTCATACTGTTCATGGGGTTCTCAAGGCAAGAATATTGAAGTGGGTTGCCATTCCTTCTCCAGTGGACTACATTCTGTCAGACCCCTGGAAGAATTATACCACCAAATGCATAGTGTACATGAACGGATTAAAATGAAAACAAGTATCTATATACTGCCTGCTCACTTTAGATGTAAGGAAACAAGCAGACAAACTACCTTATGATTCAGTAATTCCTCTTCTGGGTATTTATCCAAAGAAAACAAAAGCAGTAACTTGAAAATATATATGCAACCCCATGTTCATTGCAGTGTTATTTACAGTAGCCAAACAACCTATCTGTCTGTCAATGAGCAAATGGATAATGAAAATTAAATATACATATATATATATATAAAATGAAATATTATTCAGCCATAACATAGTATGTAATCTTGCCATTTGTGACAACATGGATGAACCTAGAAGGCCTTATGCTAAATGAAATATGCCAAGTGAGTAAGACAAATATTCTATGATCTCTCCTGTTATGTGAAATATATATCAGTTCAGTAGCTCAGTCGTGTCCAACTCTTTGCGACCCCATGAATCGCAGCATGCCAGGCCTCCCTGTCCATCACCATCTCCCAGAGTTCACTCAGACTCATGTCCATTGAGTCACTGATGCCACCCAGACATCTCATCCTCGGTTGTCCCCTTCTCCTCCTGCCCCCAATCCCTCCCAGCATCAGAGTCTTTTCCAGTGAGTCAACTCTTTGCATGAGGTGGCCAAAGTACTGGAGTATCAGCTTTAGCATCATTCCCTCCAAAGAAATCCCAGGGCTGATCTCCTTTAGATGGACTCATTGGATCTCCTTGCAGTCCAAGGGACTCTCAAGAGTCTTCTCCAACACCACAGTTCAAAAGCATCAATTCTGCAGCATTCAGCCTTCTTCATGGTCCAACTCTCACATCCATACATGACCACAGGAAAAACCATAGTCTTGACTAGATGGACCTTTGTTGGCAAAGTAATGTCTCTGCTTTTGAATATACTATCTAGGTTGTTCATAACTTTTCTTCCAAGGAGTAAGCGTCTTTTAATTTCATGGCTGTAATCACCATCTGTGGTGATTTTGAAGCCCCCCAAAATAAAGTCTGACACTGCTTCCACTGTTTTCCCATCTACTTCCCATGAAAATATGGGACCAGATGCCATGATGTTAGTTTTCTGAATGTTGAGCTTTAAGCCAACCTTTTCACTATCCTCTTTCACTTTCATCAAGAGGCTCTTCGGTTCTTCACTTTCTGCCATGAGGGTGGTGTCATCTGCATATCTGAGGTTATTGATATTTCTCCCGGCAATCTTGACTCCAGCTTGTGCTTCCTCCAGCCCAGCGTTTCTCATGATGTACTCTGCATATAAGTTAAATAAGCAGGGTGACAATATACAGCCTTGATGTTCTCCGTTTCCTATTTGGAATCAGTTTGTTGTTCCATGTCCAGTTCTAATTGTTGCTTCCTGACCTGCATATATGTTTCTCAAGAGGCATGTCAGGTGGTCTGGTATTCCCATCTCTAATAGCAAAGGAGAAAAGGAAAGATATAAGCATCTGAATGCAGAGTTCCAAAGAATAGCATGGAGAGATAAGAAAGCCTCCCTCAGTGATCAATGCAAAGAAATAGAAGAAAACAACAGAATGGGAAATACTAGAGATCTCTTCAAGAAAATTAGAGATACCAAGGGAACATTTCATGCAAAGATGGGCTCGATAAAGGACAGCATGTTATGGACCTAACAGAAGCTGAAGATATTAAGAAGAGAAGGCAAGAATATACAGAAGAACTGTACAAAAAAGATCTTTACGACCCAGATAATCATGATGGTGTGATCACTCACCTAGAGCTAGACATCCTGGAATGTGAAGTCAAGTGGACCATTGAAAGCATCACTACGAACAAAGCTAGTGGAGGTGATGGAATTCCAGTTGAGCTGTTTCAAATCCTGAAAGATGATGCTGTGAAAGGGCTTCCGTTAATATGCCAGCAAATTTGGAAAACTCAGTAGTGGCCACAGGACTGAAAAAGGTCAGTTTTCATTCCAATCCCAAAGAAAGGCAATGCCAAAGAATGCTCAAACTACTGCACAATTTCACTCATCTCACATGCTAGTAAAGTACTATTCAAAATTCTCCAAGCCAGGCTTAAGCAATACGTGAACCGTGAACTTCCAGAGGTTCAAGCTGGTTTTAGAAAAGACAAAGGAACCAGAGATCAAATTGCCAACATCTGCTGGATCATCAAAAAAGCAAGAGAGTTCCAGAAAAATATCTATTTCTCCTTTATTGACTATGCCAAAGCTTTTGACTGTGTGGATCACAATAAACTGTGGAATATAAATAAATAAATAATCAAGCTTATAGATACGAAGAACTGATTGGTGGTTATCAGAGGCGGGGGTAGGAAAATCAGTAAGCTCTTATGTTTTTGTTTATTTTAAATAGCTTGGACACAAAAGTAAAAAAGAAATAACTCCTAGTATTAGATAGACTATTTCTTTAGTTAAAAAAAAAAATCTAACATGTCTAAAAACCAATGATGTGCTTGGGGCTACACTCTCCCTCTCCGCCCATAGCACTGTCTTCCAAAGTCAGAAACTTCTAAGTTAACTAGTTCAAAGTCACTCTATTTGAGCATAAAGTCAGAATTAAATGTAAGTCTCTCTAATTGCAAAGTCCATGTCCTTAACTTTTCTGGAATAGTACCTCTGTAGGCATCATATGTGTAATTGGAAACAACAACATAGTTCGGTTCAGTTCAATCGCTCAGTCGTTTCCAACTCTTTGTGACCCCATGAACCGCAGCAGGCCAGGTCTGCCGTTCCATCACCAGCTCCCAGATTTTACACAAACTCATGTCCATTGTGTCGGTGATGCCATCCAACCATCTTACCCTCTGTCGTCCCCTTCTCCTCCTGCCTTCAATCTTTCCCAACTTCAGGGTCTTTTCAAATGAGTCAGCCCTTCACATCAGGTGGCCAAAGTATTGTAGTTTCAGCTTCAACACCAGTCCTTCCATTGAAGACCCAGGGCTGATCTCCTTTAGGATGGACTGGTTAGATCTCCTTGCTGTCCAAGGGACTTTCCAGAGTCTTCTGCAACACCACAGTTCAAAAGCATCAATTCTTCAGAGCTCAGCTTTTTTTATAGTCCAACTCTCACATCCATACATGACTACTGGAAAAACCATAGCCTTGACTAGAAGGAGCATTATTGGCAAAGTAATGTCTCTGCTTTTTAATATATTGTCTAGGTTGGTCATGACTTTCCTTCCCAGGAGTGTCTTTTAATTTCATGGCTGCAATCACCATCTGCAGTGATTTTGGAGCCCCCCAAATAAAGTCAGCCACTGTTTCCACTATTTCCCCATCTATTTGCATGAAGTAATGGGACCGGATGCCATGATCTTCGTTTTCTGAATGTTGAGCTTTAAGCCAACCTTTTCACTATCCTCTTTCACTTTCATCAAGAGGCTCTTCAGTTTTTCACTTTCTGCCATAAGGGTGGTGTCATCTGCATATCTGAGGTTATTGATATTTCTCCCGGCAATCTTGACTCCAGCTTGTGCTTCTTCCAGCCCAGCATTTCTCATGATGTACTCTGCATATAAGCTAAATAAGCAGGGTGACAATATGCACCCTTGACATACTCTTTCTTACTTGGAACCATTCTGTTGTTCCATGTCTAGTTCTAACTGTTACTTCCTGACCTTCATACAGGTTTCTCAAGAGGCAGGTCAGGTGGTCTGGTATTCCCATCTGTTTCAGAATTTTCCACAGTTTATTGTGATCTACACAGTCAAAGGCTTGGCATAGTCAATAAAGCAGAAGTAGATGTTTTTCTGGAACTCTTGTTTTATCGATGATCCAGTGGATGTCGGCAATTTGATCTATGGTTCCTCTGCCTTTTTAAATCCAGCTTGAACATCTGGAAGTTCATGGTTCATGTATTGCTGAAGCCTGGCCTGGAGAATTTTGAGCATTACTTTACTAGCACGTCAGATGAGTGCAATTGTGCAGTAGTTTCAGCATTCTTTGGCATTACCTTTCTTTGGGATTGGAATGACCTTTTCCGGTCCTGTGGTCACTGCTGAGTTTTCTAAATTTGCTGACTTATTGAGTGCAGCACTTTCACAGCATCACCTTTTAGGATTTGAAATAGCTCTACTGGAATTCCATCACCTCCACTAGCTTTGTTTGTAGTGATACTTCCTAAGGCCCACTTGACTTCACATTCCAGGATGTCTGGCTCTAGAGGAGTGATCACACCATTGTGATTATCAATGGGTCATGAAGATCTTTTTTGTATGGTTCTTCTGTGTATTCTTGCCATCTCTTCTTAATATCTTCTGCTTCTGTTAGGTCCATACCATTTCTGTCCATTATCAAGCTTGTCTTTGCATGAAATTTTCCCTTGATATCTGTAATTTTTTTTTTTAAAGACATCTCTAGTCTTTTCCGTTCTGTTGTTTTCCTCTATCTCTTTGCATTGATTGCTGAGGAAGGCTTTCTTATCTCTCATTGCTATTCTTTGGAAGTCTGAATTCAAATGGGTATATCTTTCCTTTTCTCCTTTGCTTTTCACTTCTCTTCTTTTAACAGCTATTTGTAAGGCTTCCCCAGACAGCCATTTTGCCTTTTTTCATTTCTTTTTCTTAGGGGTGGTTTTGCTCTCTGTGTCCTCTACAATGTCATGAATCTCTGTCCATAGTTCAACAGCCACTCTGTCCACCAGATCCAGTCCCTTAAATCTATTACTGTATAATCGTAAGGGATTTGATTTAGATCATATCTGAATGGTCTAGTGTTTTTCCTCATTTTCATCAATATAAGTCTGAATTTGTAAATCTGGAGTTCATGATCTGAGCCCAAGTCAGCTCCCAGTCTTGTTTTTGCTGACTGTATAGAGCTTCTCCATCTTTGGCTGCAAAGAATATAATCAATCTGATTTTGATGTTGGTCATCTGATGATGTCCATGTGTAGAGTCTTCTCTTGTGTTGTCGGAGGAGGGTTTTTTTTTTTTTTATGACCAGTGCAACATAACTTCTTTTAAATAAAGGAAAAAAAATTGGAATTGTTATGTGTACTGCTTTTATGATTCCAGTGGTACAGATAACTCTGTTTATGTTTCCAAAAATAAAATTCCTGAAGTCTTTCCAATGTGTGCAATATTTTCCATCAATCTTCCCAGGAGGATGAATGCCTACTCTTTTCCTCCAAATCTTTATATTGTTAAATAGAGACCTTTCCATAGTTTGAATCAATATTTTATAACCTCTGATGATGTGCTCATATTAATTTTCTGATTATGTCATAACATATGAGACAAAATTTGAACTAAAAGAAGAGTAGATCTACATGGATAAGTAAAAAGTTTGATATTTGTTACATTGCCAAAGGAAACATGGTTTTATTTATTTCAAGTACACTTATTTATTTGAAAAATATAGGTACTGAGAGGACTGTGTCAATGTGAGAATAAGAAATTTAAAAAATAACCATATCAGTCACATTTATGAGAAGATGCATCTAAAGTAACTTTTAAGTTATTACATTTCTTCAATATAATTTTATAAATTAGTTTAAATAGAAATAGTTTTCATATTTTTAGATCTTGAGAATATGAAGTTAAAACATATTCTCAAAACATTTCAAATATATTTGAAAGCATATATTGTGCCTTGAATATAAAGTCTCATTTACTCTCAATAATCTATTAGATAGGTATTATTATGTCTATTTTCCATTAAGGAAGCTGGTGTTCAGTCAAGGAAATTGGTACATCCTTCTACATTTGATTTTTAGAAAAAAATATTATTTAACATTGTATTTGTGAATTTATCCATGTTGAGATATAGTTTAGGTATTTTCACCTTAAATGGTGTATCCTATTCTATTATATAAATCTACCACAGTTTTTGTCTTCTGTCTGTGGATATGTTTCTGTGTTTTGTTATAATAAATATCTTGATGCATGCCTTGTTGGTAAATATGAAGGGATTTCTCAAGGGAATATACTTACAATTGAAATCTCATTTAATATGCACAGTTTCAACTTTACTAGGTAATGTCAAAGAGTTTTCCAAAATGATTTATAATATAAAGATTTACTAGCAGTATATCAGAGTCTTCAGTGCATCAAAATTTCACTTCTTGGTAGAGCAAACATTTTACCAGTGAAATGAGGATAATGATATTTTATGTCTACCTAAGTTTCACTCATAAAATATATATATATATATTTACATTCTTGATCCCATTTTCTCTTTTTCAAATAACTTTATTGGTTTTTTCCTTTTGATATATTTTCTTATGTGAGTTAATAAAATCTAATAAAAATTAGTTTATAAAACAATAGTAATAACTAATTTATGTGGTTTCAAAAAATATTGAATTCAAATATTGACCATAAAAAGAACAGGAATGTGATGATTGGGTTATGGCTTTTAATATCCTCATATACATATTGGCCACAATTCTATCAGTAATAATAGTTGTAATTATTGGCTCTTACTTTGAGATTTGCCTTTCTTACATTACCTCTGTTGCATTCATTCATGAATAGGAAGTTTTTGTTACTGTAGTCAAGTTTTAATTATTGTTTATACTTATTGATAATTATTTATCAATTGATTATTATTTATAATTTTTCTCTATACTAGTCAGAACATCTCTCTTATATTTTTGTCATAAGTTTTAAAAATATTGTCTTTGTATCTGGCATGAAGCAATAATTCTATTTCATTTTTCACATTGTAATTACCAAATTATGACAACATATTGAATATCACATATGTTTGCTACTGATTTGGACTGTGAAGAAGGCTGAGCGCTGAAGAATTGATGCTTTTGAACTGTGGTGTTGCAGGAGACTCTTGAGAGTCCCTTGGACTGCAAGGAGATCCAACCAGTCCATCCTGAAGGAGTTCAGCCCTGGGATTTCTTTGGAAGGAATGATGCTAAAGCTGAAACTCCAGTACTTTGGTCACCTCATGCGAAGAGTTGACTCATTGGAAAAGACTCTGATGCTGGGAGGGATTGGGGGCAGGAGGAGAAGGGCATGAAAGAGGGTGAGTTGGCTGGATGGCATCACTGACTCGATGGACGCGAGTCTGAGTGAACTCCAGGAGTTGGTGATGGACAGGGAGGCCTGGCGTGCTGCAATTCATGGGGTCGCAAAGAGTCGGACATGACTGAGCGACTGAACTGAACTGAAACTGATTTGCAGTGCCAGCTATATTATACTTCATATTTTCAAATGTGCATGAGTGTGTTTCTGGTCTCACCTGTTGGTTTGTTCATTTTCCCTAGGCCTACTCAATAGTGCCTTACTCACTACGGTCTAATAAGTCTTGATACTCGCTAGCACAAATTCCACATATTGTTCTTCTCCTTGAGGAAAGCCTTGGTGTTCTTGAATATATTTTTTAAGTTGTGTTCTTGAGGTATTAGATACCTGCCTCTTTTGCATTGGCAGATGGATTCTTTATGATGGCGTCACCTGGGAAGCCCCAATATTTCTACCAATATTCATTAAATAGACTCACTGCTCTGAGTGCCTTCTTTATTAGAAAACATAGCCACATATATGTTAGACAGTCTCTGGACACTTTTTTTTTTTTCCCCCCCCCCCCTTACTAGCCTTTTGTCTATATTTATCTTTATTGATATCTTTTAGAGCAAGTTTTTCCATTTGATTTTTCTTTCTAAAGAGTGTTACCTTAGAGTTTGTCAGAAGTGGATTGGGAAACTGGTAAAGATGTGAAGGAAACAGAACAGTAAAAATTATGGGGAAGGAGAGGTGCATAGAGTATAGATTTAGTGTGAAAACCTGTGGTAAAACTTTGCATTAAAATTTATTCTTTGAAGATTTTCAGGACCCAGGGTAAAGAACAAAATCACATGATGACTTTCTCGAGCCCTAGGCACTTTTGCAACCATAAATCTTTTTCTCTACTAAAATTTTTTTAAATTTATGTTTTATGGCTGCAACAGTGGAAAGATGAATATAGTCTAGGCCAGATTTACTATTACATATTTATATAATTATATTAATGTTATTCTTCTGAGTTTAAAGTAAAATATACTATTTTTGTAGACTCCTAAAATTATTAAGGAGCTTTGGCATTGTGCCTACTGTGTCTTATGGGTGTCAGCATTGGCAAAGAAGCTGTTTTTTCATGCTCCTACAGTCTTTGACACTGCTTAATGGCTGTCCAACTCTCTTATTCTATGAGCACTGGGATAAAGAATTGCAGTTGCTGAATATTGGAAGTGAAAGTGAACTTAAGGAACCAGGGTTTCACAAAAATAGAAAAAAAAACAATCCTAAGAGATTCTAACATTATTCACTAAATAGTCATAGCTATTTTTGGATCTTTACATTTCCACATAAAATTAGAATCAACATGTTCAGTTCAGTTCAGTCACTCAGTCATGTCCATACGTGTTTAATTGGAAATGTCTTAACTTTATAGACCAATCTGGAGAGGTGACATTTTTATTAAAATACTAAATCTCCTCTATCTCATTAGAATATTATCTATTTGTACTTTACAAATGAAAAACAATCCTAAAATTTTTATGGAAACTCTAAATGCTGAATAGCCAAAGTACACCTGAACAAAATTAATAAAGCTTGAGGTGTTACACTACCTGACTTCAAAATACACTACAAAGCAATTGTAATAAAAGCAGCATGGTTCTGGCATAAAAACAGACATAGAGGACAATCGAACATACCAGTGATGCCAGAAATATTGATCCAAATTGACTTAAGAGCTGTATATATAGAACACTTCATCCAGAAGAGTAGAATGCACTTTTTATCAAGTGCCCATGATCCGAGATAGATCACATACATGCTAGGCTACATGAATTAACTAATTAGACTGAATTTAAAATAAGGACTTGATTTAATATTAACTCTAAATGGCAATATTTTATCCAAGGTCATTTTATTAAAAATTTTATATTTACATGTATTAAAACTTTTATATGTGATTCATTAAAATCTGCCCAGTCTGTTGTTATCAATCCTTTCTATGCACTATGAAATAGACTAGTGATCAACTTGCTCTCACATTGGTCTCCACTGAAAAGTGAAAGTGAAGTCGCTCAGTTGTGTCCGACTCTTTGCGACCCCATAGACTGTAGCCTAGCAGGCGTCTCTGTCCATGGGATTTTCCAGGCAATAGTACTGGAGTGGATTGCCATTTCCTTCTCCAAGGGATCTTCCCAACCCAGGGCTTGAACCCAGGTCTCCCGCATTGTAGACAAATGCTTTACCTTCTGAGCCACCAGGGAAGTCTATTACTGCTACTATGTAATGGTCTCCATTACATAGCAGTAAATAGTTGTTATAGGTGATACTTCATTATTTATCATTCAGTTCAGTTCAGTTGCTCAGTCGTGTCTGACTCTCTGTGAACTCATGGATTGCAGCATGCCAGGCTTCCCTGTCCATTACCACATCCTGGAGCTTACTCAAACTCATGTCCATTGAGTCAGTGATGCCATCCAACCATCTCATCCTCTGTTGTCCCCTTCTCCTCCCACCTTCAATCTTTCCCAGCATCAAGGTCTTTTCAAATGAGTTATTTCTTCACATTAGGTAGCCAAAATATTGTAGTTTCAGCTTCAGCATCAGTCCTTCCAATGAATATGCAGGACTGATTTCCCTTAGGATGGACTGGTTAGATCTTCTTGCAGTCCAAGAGACTTGCAAGAGTCTTCTCCAACACCACAGTTCAAAAACATCAGTTCTTTGGTGCTCAGCTTTCTTTCTTGTCCAACTCTTCCATCCATACATGACTACTTGGAAAACCATAGCTCTGATTAGACAGACTTTTGTTGGCAAAGTAATGCCTCTGCTTTTTAATACTCTATCTAGGTTGGTCATAACTTTTCTTCCAAGGAGCAAGCATCTTTTAATTTCATGGCTGGTCACCATCTGCAGTGATTTTCAGCCCCAAAAGATAAAGTCTGTGACTGTTTCCATTGTTTCCCATCTACTTGCCATGACGTGATGGGACAAGTTAACTTAAAACATGAAATTAAAGGACGCTTACTCCTTGGGAGAAAAGTTATGACCAACCTAGATGGCATATTAAAAAACAGAGACATTACTTTGCCAACAAAGGTCCATCTAATAAAGGCTGTGGTTTTCCCAGTAGTCATGTATGGATGTGAGAGTTGGACCATAAAGAAAGTTAAGAACCAAAGAATTGATGCTTTTGAACCATGGTGTGGTAGAAGACTATTGAGAGTCCTTTGGACAGCCAGGCAATCAAACCAGTTTATCCTAAAGGAAATCAGTCCTGAATATTCATTGGAAAGACTGTTGCTGAAGCTCCAATAGTTTGGCCACCTGATACAAAAAACTGACTCACTGGAAAAGACCATGATGCTGGGAAAAATTGAAGGCAGGAGGAGAAGGGGATGACAGAGGATGAGATAGTTGGATGGCATCACCAATTCAATGGACATGAGTTTGAGTAAACTTCAAGAGTTGGTGATGGTCAGGGAGGCCTTGTGTGCTGCAGTCCAAGGGGTCTCAAAGAGTTGGACACGACTGAGTGACTGAACTGAACTGAACTGATGGGACCAGATGCCATGATATTAGTTTTCTGAATTTTGAGTTTTAAGCCAATTTTTTCACTCTCACTTTCATCAAGAGGCTCTTTAGTTCTTTGCTTTCTGTCATAAGGGTGGTGTTATCTGCATATCTGAAGTTATTGATATTTCTCCTGGCAATCTTGATTCCAGCTTGCACTTCATCCAGTCCAGCATTTCTCATGATGTACTCTGCATATAACTTAAATAAGCAGGGTGACAATATACGGCCTTGACATCCCCCTTTCCTGATTTGGAAGCAGTCTGCTGTTCCATGTCCAGTTCTAACTGTTGTTTCTTGACCTGCATACGGATTTTTCAGGAGGCAGTTCAAGTTGTCTGGTATTCCCAATTCTTGAAGATTTTCCCACAGTCTGTTGGGATCCACACAGTCAAAGGCTTTGGTATAGTCAACCAAGCAGAAGTAGATGTTTTTCTGGAACTCTCTTGCTTTTTTGGTGATCCAACAGATGTTGCTGATTTGATCTCTGGTTCCTCTGCCTTTTCTAAATCCAACTTGAACATCTGGAAGTTCACGGTTCATGTATTGCTGAAGCCTTGCTTGGAGAATTTTGAGCATTACTTTACTAGCGTGTGAGATGAGTGCAATTTTGCAGTAGTTTGAACATTCTTTGGCATTGCTTCTTTGGGATTATAATGAAAGCTGACCTTTTCCAGTCCTGTGGCCACTGCTGAGTTTTGGATTGAGTGCAGCACTTTCACAGCATCATTTTTTAGGATTTGAAATAGTTCAACTGGAATTCCATCATCTCCACTAACTTTGTTCATACTGATGCTTTTTCCTAAGGCCCACTCAACATTGCACTCCAGGATGTCTGGCTTTAGGTGAGTGATCATGTCATTGTGATTATCTGGGTCTTGACGATGTTTTCCTATAGTTCCATGTGTTCTTGCCACCTCCTCATAGTATCTTCTGCTTCTGTTAGGTCCATACCATTTCTGTCCTTTATTGTGCCCATCTTTGCATGAAAACTTCCCGTGGAATCTCTAATTTTCTTGAAGAGATCTCTAGTCTTTCCCATTCTATGGTTTTCCTCTCTTTCTTTGCAATGATCACCGAGGAAGCCTTTTTCATCTCTCCTTGCTATTCTTTGGAACTCTGCATTCAAATGCGTATATCTTTCCTTTCGTCCTTTACCTTTTGCTTCTCTTCTTTTCTCAGCTATTTATAAGTCCTCCTCAAACAACCATTTTGCCTTTTTGCATTTCTTTCTCTTAGGGATGGTCTTGATCCTTGCTCCTATACAATGTCACTAACCTCTGTCCATAGTTCTTTAGGCACTCTATCAGATCTAATCACTTGAATATATTTCTCACTTCCACTGTATAATTGTAAGGGATTTGATTTAGGTCATACCTGAATGGTCTAGTGGTTTTCCCTACTTTCTTTAAGTCTGAATCATTACTTATTCATTATTACATAACCTATAGCCAGTATATTAATATGATATTAATGGTTTCTTAAGAAATTATACTTTTCTTAACCTTAATAGTAGAAAACTGACTTTAAACACTAAAATTTTTTAACAATATAAAATTATTGTTTTGAGATTTTAGACATGTGTGGCCAGGGGTATAAGAAACTTTAAACCTTGTACTGGTTTTGTAACATCTATCAGAATCTCACCCTTGACATATATACAGCCATTGTAACCATCTCAGTGTGCAGTGTGGCAAACTAGGAGAGACTTGGAAAATAATGCTCACATATCATTTGTCAAATATTAAATACCATAAACTTTTTTTCACTACAGAGGAGTGTTAGTTATTCAGTCACGTCTGACTCTTTGTGACCCCTAAAGCCTACCAGGCTTCTCTGTCCATGGAATTCTTCAGGCAAGAATACTGAACTAGGTTGCCATTTCCTTCTCCAGGGGAACTTCCCAACCCAGGGATCAAAACCCAGTCTTCTGCATATTGTAACTTACATTAAATTTGTGGGTTAGCATGACCATTGTCATCAGCTGAACTCACACACATATGGGATTCAGATGTAAATGACTTATGAAAAACCACCAACTAAGTTAGGTTAAAACTGGTATTGATAACCCTTGTCTTCTAACTTCCTCTTTTCTGTAGGCAATTATTTATTTATTTGGCCACTTCGTATAGTACAGTGATCTTAGTGCCCTGACCAGAGGTTCAACCCTTGCTCCCCACCATGGAAGCACAGAACACAAACCCCTGGACAACCAGGGAATTCCACTGTAGGCAACAACTTTACCTGATAATCATAGTGAATACTTTCTGTCACAGGTTAACTTACAGGATGCTTTAACAAAAGACACATGCTTGCATCTGTTTTAATGTGCTTAAAAGTAAAAGACTGTCACCAAAATATAAAAAGAACTCTTAAACAGTAAGGAAATGAACAACCCATTTTTAAGAATGGGAAAACTTTAATAGCTTTATACCTTTGATTACCCAGATAAATAGACCAATTCCTTTAAAGACAAAAGCAACTAAAACTCACACTAGATGAGATAGACAATCTGAACAGATCTATATCTATGAACTAATCAAATCAATAATTGATGACTTTATAAAATAGAAAGTGCTAAGTACAGATAGGCTCACTGATAAATTATATTAAAAAAAGATACTTAAGAAAATAATTATACCAACTCTCTACAATCTCTTACAGAAGAAGAATGTTGAGAGAATACTTCCTGAGTCATTCCAAGAGGACAGAATTACCCTAATGCTAAAAACAGACACAGACATTACAAGAAAAGTACAGACCAATATTTCTCATGAACATACATGCAGACATCTTCAAAAAATATCAGCAGAATGAACCCAATAATGTATAACAAGAATTATATACCATGTCTAAGTGGTATTTATCCCAGATATGCACATCTATTTCAACACTTTTAAAAATAAATTCATATGACCCCTCAATCAATAAGAAAAATTAATGATTATATCAGTAGATGCAGAAAAAGACTTTTACAAACTCCAACACTATGATTAAAAACTCACAGTAAGCTAGGAATAGGGGGGAATTTCCTTAACTTGATAAAGAATATCTACAAGTATCTTCATCATATTTAAAGATGAGAAACTTGCATATTTCGCTATAAGATCAGGAAGAAGGTGAAAATGTCCTCTCTCACCAGTACTTTTCAACATTGTACTACAAGTTCTAGAAAATGCATAAGACAAGAAAAGGAAATAAAAAGTATACAAATTGAGAAGAAAGAAATAAAACTGTCTTTGAAGATAACATGATCATTTACGTAGAAAATCCCAAAGAATAAACAAAAAAAGTCCTAGAATTAATAATCAATTGTAGCAATGTTGTAGGGCATTCACAGTAGTCATGTATGAATGTGAGAGTTGGACTATAAAAAAAGCTGAGCACCAAAGAACCGATGTTTTTGAACTGTGGTGTTGGAGAAGACTCTTGGGAGTCCGTTGGACTGAAAAGAGATCCAACCAGACAATCCTAAAGGAAATCAGTCCCACATATTCATTGGAAGGACTAATGCTGAAGCTGAAACTCCAATATTTAGGCCACCTGATGCAAGGAACTGACTCATTTGAAAAGACCCTGATGCTTGGGAAGATTGAAGGCAGGAGGAGAAAGGGATGACAGAGGATGAGATGATTGGATGGCATCCCTGACTTGATGGACATGAGTTTGAGTGAGCTCCTAGAGATGGTGATGGACAGGGAAGCCTGGTGTGCCACAGTCCATGGGGTCGCAAATAGTTGGACATGACTGAGTGACTGAACTGAACTGGAGGGTTTAATTTAACATACAAAAGCCAAATACTTTGCCTGTACCAGCAATGAAAAAGTGCAATTTGAAATGAAAAACACAATATCACTGACAGCAACACTCTAAACAATGAAATACTTAAGTATAAAGCTAGCAAAATATGCACAAAATGAGGAAAACTACAAAATTCAAATGAAAGAAATCAATAACAACTAATGAATGGATAGGTATTTCATGCTCATGGATAAGAAGACTCAATAGGTAATGATGTCAATTCTTCCCAAAAGTGAAGTGTTAGTCACTCGGTCATATCTGACTCTTTGAAACCCCATGGACTGAACCCAGGTCTCTTGCATTGCAGGTAGATTCTTTACCATCTGTGACACTAGCTGCTGCTGCTAAGTCGCTTCAGTCGTGTCCGACTCTGTGTGACCCCATAGACGGAAGCTCACCAGGCTCCCCGTCCCTGGGATTCTCCAGGCAAGAACACTGGAGTGGGTTGCCATTTCCTTATCCAATGCATGAAAGTGAAAAGTGAAAGGGAAGTCACTCAGTTGTGTCCTATTCTTAGCGACCCTAAGGTCTGCAGCCTACCAGGCTCCTCCATCCATGGGATTTTCCAGCAAGATTACTGGAGTGGGGTGCCATTGCCTTCTCTGTGACACTAGGGAAGCCCCTAATTGATCTATAGATTCAAGAAATTCCAGTGGAAATCACAGTAAGTTACTCTGTGAACATCAATCAAATGATTCTAAGCTTTACATGGGTAGACAAAAAATACAGAATAGCCAACACAATATTGATGGAGAAGAATAAAGTTGGAGGACTGACACTATCTGCCTTTAAGAATCACTATAAAGCTTTAGTAATCTTTGCCAGTAATGGTACTGGCAAAGAATACACAAATTTACCATTGTAAAGAGTAGAGTCCAGAAACAGACCTACATAAATATAGTCAAGTGATCTTTGACAAAGGAACAAAGGTAATACAATGGAGCAAAGATAATCTTTTCAATAAATGGTGCCAGAACAACTGGACATTATACACAAAAAATGAATCCAGACATACACATTATACCCATCACAGAAATTAACTCAGAATTATCCATAGGCTTCAAATGCCTATATGATAACATGGGAGAAAATATGTATGACCTTGGGTTTGGCAATGACTTTTAGATATAACACCAAAGGCTCCAATACTTTGGCTAGCTGATATGAAGAGCTGACTCATTTCCTCACTCTTGATTCTGGGAATGATTGAGGTCGGGAGAAGAAGAGGGCAACAGAGAATGAGATGGTTGCATGGCATCACTGACTCAGTGGACATGAGTTTGAGCAAACTCTGGGACACAGTGAAGGACAGGGAAGCCTGGCTTCTTGCAGTTCATGGGGTCACAGATTTGGACATGACTTAGAAGCTGAACAACAACAACAAGAACTCAAATAGCGGGATGGGAAGAGGATTGAATATGAAAAACACTTAATGTGAGGGGCAGTGAGACTATTCTGTATAATGTTATAGTGTGAATATATATAGTGTAAATATATATAGTGAAAAAAATTCATAGAATATACAGCACCAAGAGTGAACTCTAATGTACCCTATGGACTTTGGGTGATAGTGATGTGTTAATGTAGGTTCATAGATTATAATAAATGTACTACTATTCTGGTAGGGAATGTTGATACTAGGGGTGGCTGTGCATGTGAGGGGGCAGAGGGTATAGGTATATGAAAACTCTCTATACTTTCTGCTTAGTCTTACTGTCAACCTAAAACTGTTCTAAAAAATAAAGTCTATTTTTTAAAAAAATGTTTAAAACTGTTTCAGCTTTCCAAATATGATGTGGTTTTTCACCTTGGATATACTATTGCTATTTTTACTTTCATTGCTATGATCACCATTGTTACTACTAATAAAATGAAATGAGAAAAAGAAAAGCAATTACTCATGACTCTTTCCATCCTAATAGAATTCATTTTTGCTTATTAATCTCCTCTTGTTATTTGCAACCAGCTTATTTTATGTAGTTGATAGCAAGTATAAATTACAATATATGGTTTCTTTTCTGCAACTTGAAATTGTATTACAAACAGTTGTCTCCTCTTTGTTTTTATAATCATCATTTTTCATAGGTGTGTAATATCCCATTAGCTTTTCCTATTGCTGAACATTTATTCTATTATAGATAACACTGTATTGAATATTCCTTGAGCACATACCTTCTTGCTTTTATCAAATTATTCCCATAGCAGAAATTTCCTAATGTGGAATTAGCACAGAAAAACTCATGAAAATCTTTGATTTTTGCTACATATTTATCATATTCCTTTTAGAAGTATTCTATTAATTTATACTGATATGAGCAGAGTATGAATGCATCGATTTAACTATATTTTTTGCCTGAATATTACCACTTCTAATGATCAATTATTAGTTATCATGGGAATGTTTCAAATTGATTTAATCATTTGATTAAAAATTTGGCTTTAATAATTGTATATACATATATGAATATCAGTATTAGTTATTTCCTGGTAATATTTCTACTGATGTGTGAACATTGGCCTTAAATGAAGAAATAAATATTTAAGACAAGTTGATTGATTGGCAATTATAACTTCCATGCAAAATATATGATATATAAAGTATATAAAGGTGGTCAAAAGGCACAAATTTCTAGTCAGAAAATAATTAAGCCCTGAGGATATAGTGTACAACAGAGTGACTATAATTAATAATACTGTATTATAGTAGATGAAACTTGTCATTCATCCCTGCCCCAACTCTTTGTCATCTCTCAAATCTTTGTGCTTGTCCAGCCTATTATATTGTTAATAGCTCCCAGTAGTTGAAGATGTGTCAAGACCTGCCTGTGTTCTTAAGGGGAGAATCTTAGTACCTAGATTCAGGCTGCTTGGAAGCCGGACCCTCAGGCAGCAGCTTTTAGACCTATGGAGATATATACAGTCCTGTGCACCCACAAACATAAGCCCTCTTGGCCAGGCAATCTGGCATTATTCCTTGGGTGGTACTTGCAAAAACAGGTCCCAGATGAGTATGTAGCTCTTTTCTGGGAGACACCAGCAAGTTGAGCAAGGATCAGGATGGCCTCCACAGCCTACCTTTCTTGAAAGCAGCTCCATAGTCCATCAGATATGTCCCAAACCTGAAATGCATCCCTCTTACTGAAGCTTCAGAACAAGTCAAGAGGACTCCTTCACAGACAGAATGAGGGATGTGTTTCATGTGCTGTCTGTAAAATGCTATGGGAGTGGCAGCCTGCCAGGGTCTGTCTTTCCAATTGCCAGAGTTTCATAGGAACTTCCTGGTCAACAGAGCCAGGTGACCAAGGGGTGTCCCCTGGTCGACATCTGCAAATACTGGGGAGCCAAATGTAAAAACCAGGGTGGCACCACATGTAAAGCTCCCCTCCAGAAGACACTGGCATGCTGGAACATGGCAGAGGGAGAGGGTGAAGATACCACCCACCCTCCAAGATCTCTGAAAAGAATTATATTCATCTCTAGATGTATCTTTATTTAGCAGCTTGCCCTCTAGGCTATAGTCATAATGATTAGCTATTTGGCCTCCTTCACAGAAAGATATATCTTCTCAAAATGTTACCTCTTGCTGTACCTGGGAGTAGCTGTTTAAAAACTCTTCTCTATTGATTATGGACTTCCTTGGTGGCTCAGACAGTTAATAATCTGCCTGCAATGCAGGAGACCTGGGTTTGATCCCTGGGTCTATTGATTATAATAATCACTTAGAACTCATGAGTGTAAGACTTGCTCGCCATGACCATCAGGCAACACAGAGGTGTCCCCTGGTAGTAACTTTGAAAATTGAGGTACCAGAAAAAGGTACTGTTTGTTCATGGGGTTTTTGCAGCAATAATACTGGAGTGGTTTGCCATTCCCTCATATTTTATCAGAACTCTTCAATATGACCTGACCATCTTGAGTGGCCCTGCATGGCATGGCTCATAGTTTCACTGAGTTACTAATCAAACCAGTCAATTCTAAAGGAAATCAACCCTGAATATTCACTGGGAGGACTGATGCTAAAGCTCCAATACTTTGGCAACTGGATGGGAAGAGCCACTTCTTTGGCAAAGACCCTGATGCTGGGAAAGACTGAAGGCAAAAGGAGAAGGGGGTGGTAGAGGACGAGATGGTTAGATGGCATCACTGACTCAATGGACATAAATCTGAGTGAACTCAAGGAGATAGTGAAGGACAGGGGAACTTGGCCCACTGCAGTCCATGGGGTCATAAACAGTCAGACATGACTTAGTGACTTAAGAGCAACAACAACAGACAAAAGTACAAACTCCTTTTTGGGTGACATCTATCACTATAGCCACATGGGAACAGGAATCCAAGCTCCCCTGGTATTGAGAAGCAGGCATTCAAGAGGCATCCCTTGGATAGCAGCTGCAAAGATCAAGATTCAAGATGAACCTGAGATTCCTTCTGACAGATAGTGGTATACTGGAGGAGGGCAAAAGGAGAATGTGAAAATGGCCTTGCTAGTCTTCATCTCCAGAGAGTGGAGATGGAGAGCCTCCATTTAGCAGGCTCCTAGATGTGTGTGTTAAATGAGATGCTTGCCTTTTAGGCTGCCACTTTAATACGAGCAAATGAGTCTTCTTGATTTTAAGTTTAGGTGCAATGGACTATCTCTGAAATGGAATTTGGATGGACAAGTCTGAACGTGTGAGCCCTTAAGAACCGTCTCCCAGATTACTGCAATATTGTTGATCTTGGAATGAAAGCTCTGTTCATCTTCAAGTGTGATTTGGGGCTCAATTCTGAGGTATAGGTCCCAAAGTAGAGGTGGCTCATGTGTAGTTTGAACCTGATAAGTGGTATTGAATCACTCTTTCCACTTCTATTCAACATTGTATTAAATGTCCTAGCCAGAGCAATAAGGTAAGAAAAAGAAAGAAAAGATATCCAAATTGGAAAAAAAAAGTAAAATTGTCCTACTTGCAGATGACATAAATTTATACATTTTAAAACCTAGAAACTCTATCAGAACTGTTGGAACTAATAAATGAATTCAGTAAAATTGCAGGATACAAAGTCAATACACAAAACCGTCTTGCATTTCTATATACAAATGGTGAACTATCAGAAGGGACATATTTAAAAAACCCCATTTACAATTCCTTCAAAAAGAATGAAATACATAAAAGTAATTTAACCAACACCTGTATATTGAAAACTACAAGACATTAGGAGACAAATAAAGGGACAGATATTGGTGTTCATGGATTGGAATAATCAATATTACAAAAATGTCCATACTACCCAAAGCCAGAGTTGGACATGACTGAAGTGACTTAGCATGCATGCATGGACCACCCAAAGCCATATAAAGGAGGTACAACATAATTTCTATCAAAACTCCAGTGGTTTTTTCCAAAGAAATGGAACAGATATCCTAAAATTTATATGGAACCACAAAAAACTCCCAGATAATCCAAGTGATCTTGAGAAAGAACAACAAAGCTGGAGGCATCATATTCATTGATTGAAAATTATATTATATAGCATCTGGTCCTATCACTTTATGCAAATAGATGGGGAAACAATGGAAACAGTGGCAGGCTTTATTTTCTTGGACTCCAAAATCACTGCAGATGGTGACTGCAGCCATGAAGTTAAAAGACACTTGCTCCTTGGAAGAAAAGCTATGGCAAACCTAGACAGCATATTAAAAAGCAGAGACATCATTTTGTTGACAAAGGTCCATCTAGCCAAAGCTATGGTTTTTCCAGTAGTCACATATAGATGTGAGAGTTTGGACCATAATGAAGGCTGAATGTCAAAGAACTGGTGTTTTCAATCTGTGGTGCTAGAGAAGACTGTTGAGCCTGTTTGATCTCCTTGAGTCCCTTGGACTGCAAGATCAAACCAATCAATCCTAAAGGGAATCAGCCCTGACTGCTCATTGAAAGGGCTGATGCTGAAGCTGGAGCTACAATACTTTTGCCACCTGATGCAAAGAGCTGACTCATTGGAAAAGACCTTGATGCTGGGGAAGATTGAGGGCAGGAGGAGAAGGGAGTGACATAAAATGAGATGGTTGGATGTCACCATCAACTCAATAGACATGAGTCTGAGCAAACTCCAGGTGATAATGAAGGACAAGGAAGCTGGTATGCTACAATCCATGGAGTTGCAAAGGGTTGGACACAACTGAGTGACTGACCAGCATACTAATTAAAACAGTATGACATTGGCATAAAAACAGACACTAATCAATGGAACAGATTAGAGAGGCCAGAAATAAATTCACATCTATATGGCCAATTAATTTATGACAAAGAAGTCAAGAATAAACAATGGGGAAAGGAGAGTCTCTTCAATAATGGCCTTGGGTAAACTGGACAGCCACATGCAAAAGAATGAGACTGTACCAGTCTTGGAGACAGCAATGACACCCCACTCCAGTACTCTTGCCTGGAAAATCCCATGGACGGAGGAGCCTGGTAAGCTGCAGTCCGTGGGGTCACTAAGAGTCGGACACGACTGAACGACTTCACTTTCACTTTTCACTTTCATGCACTGGGGAAAGAAATAGAAACCCACTCCACTGTTCTTGCCTGGAGAATCCCAAGGACAGGGGAGCCTGGTGGGCTGCCATCTATGGGGTCGCATGGAGTCGGACAAGAATGAAGCAACTTAGCAGCAACAGCAGCAGTACCACAGTCTGGCCCTATACACAAAAATTAACTTAAAGTGGATTGAAGACTTGAATATTTATACATGAAACCATAAAACTCCTAGAAGAAAACCTTGGTGGTAAGCTCTTTGACATAGGTCTTGATAGTTTTTTTAAAATCTGAAATCAAAAATAATAGCAACTAAAGTGAAAAGAAATGTAGGATTGCAGCATACCAAAAAGCTTCTACACAGCAAAGGAAACCATCAACAAAGAGAAGAGCCAGCCTATTGATTAGGAGAAAATATTTGCAAATCATACAACTGACAATACAACACAACACTAAATAACAAACAAGCAATCCAGTTAATGAATGGAGAGAAGATCTGAGTAGATATTTTCCTAAAGAAGACATCATAGAGATGGCTAACATGTACATGAAAAGACTATTATTACCCTATATTATTAATCATCATTATTAATGAAAACTATGATGAGATATCGCTTCACGCCTGTTAGGATGGCTGTTATAAAATAAAACAAGGAAAAGCAAGAGTTGATAGGTATGTGGGGAAAAAGGGACGCTTGTGCACTATTAAGCAAGTAAGTGAAGTCGCTCAGTTGTGTCCGACTCTTTGCTACCCCATAGACTGTAGCCCACCAGGCTTCTCTGTCCATGGGATTCACCAGACAAGAATACTGGTGTGGGTTGCCATTTCCTTCTCCAGGGTATCTTCCCAACCCAGGGATAGAACCTGGGTCTCCCCAGTTGTAGGCAGATGCTATTAGTAGCAATCTAAACTGGTGCAGCCACTATAATGCATGCATGCTCAGTTATGTTTGCCTCTTCGTCCATGTAATTTTCCAGGCAAGAATACTGGAGTGTGTTGCCATTTCCTTCTCCAGGGGATCTTCCTCATCTGGGGATCAAATCTGCATCTCCCACATTGCAAGCAGATTCGTTACCACTGAGCCACTAGTTAAGACACACACACACACACACATGCACACACATACACAGATCAATCACAAAATATTATTCAGCCATAAAAAAGAATATAGTCTTGCCATTTGCAGCAACATAGATGGACTTTGAGAGCATAATGTCAAGGGAAATAAATCAGAGAAAGATAAATACTGTATAAACTCTCTTATACATGGAAGCTAAGAAACAAACAATAATAACAACAAAAATCCCACAGAAGCCAGTTCATAGATTTAGAGGACAGACTGGTTGCTGTCAGAGGTGGACGGTGGAGGGATGGGAGAAATGAGTGAAGAAGGAATAAAATTATTAATATTTTTTAGTTTAAATAATCTGTTACAGATGTTAGACATAACTTCATTGAAGGGAGCAGGGAAAACCTGTATTGTATATTTTAACATTGCTGAGAGTAAATCTTAGAAGTTCTTATAAGAAAAAAATCTCTGTGTGGTGACTGATGTTAGTTAAGACTTATGTGGTGATCATTTTGCAATATATAAAAATACCGAATCATTATGTTGTACAGCTGAAACTAACAGAATACTTTGGATCAATTATATCTCAATTTTCAAAAGCATATAGTTTAGAAAGCTTGAAAATAAATTAATTTCTTAAATAATATGAACACATATCTTGGTAACTGTGTTAAAGTAGTTGGTTGGTTTTTCAAATCATCTCATAAGCATTGCAAACCTTAAGATGTTCTCTATTTAATCAGGCAAATTACAAATTCAGAGGTTTGAATTTAACATTTCATTAAAAATGTGAAGGAGGGCAGTAGCAGAGCTTTCAATTTTTAATCATATATTTTAATTTTTCACTGTTCCAATGAAGACATGGCTTTGCGAATGCAGATTGAACAGACTGGCTCAGCAATGCCAGGATAGATTTAGTATTTAAAGTTCACTCAAATACCAAAAGGCCCTAAGGTTTTCTTCTGCAGTAAAATAGCAAATCCTAGTACACTGGAAATCAGAAGAGAAAAGGGTAACTCAGCATCTTCCTAACACAACTCTTTAACGTTCTCATGAATAGCACTGTCTTTCACAGTGTTTTTGTAGATTAGACTAATCTATAATACATTTTGACTATGTTTAATAATATCTAACTGATAAAAATTAGTTGGTTAAAGTTAATATATTTTCACTGATTTGGACAATTTCTATATGCATTCTCCAAATAGGCCCTTACAAATATTGGTCTGGCCTGTATCTAATAAATGTATGAATTTCATAATAAATCAAAATTTGTTTTTACTTTCCAAGATTTAGTTGTTGATTGCCTTAAAGGAATAGCAATTTATCAGTTGTTTTAGATTTTTTTTCTGGTCTCAATTCAGTTCAGTACAGTTCAGTTGCTCAGTCATGTCCGAATCTTTGCAACCTCCCTGTCCATCACCAACTCCTGGAGTTCACCCAAACTCATGTGCATCGAGTCAGTGATGCCATCCAGCCATCTCATTCTCTGTTGTCCCCTTCTCCTCCTGCCCCCAATCCCTCCCAGCATCAGGGTCTTTTCCAATGAGTCATTATTAAATTTCTATAGAGGTGTTCTGAGATAGACAGGAAAAATTGACCTTCTTGAAGTGTTTGTAAGTAGGGAAATTCAACTACTTTATTTCTCTCAGATTAACTAAAGTTCACACTGAATATTTCTGTAGGGAAGAATAAATGTGTGAAACTGTCAAGATTTTTACAGGAAAATCAACTCTTTGCATAGATAATTAATACTTGTGGAATGAAAAAAACTTAAGTTTCATCATCAGGGAGATTACTATCTGTTCTGTTACAAGAAATATGTATATTTTAGTATATATTTGACCAGGAGCAAGTCTAGAATTAAAGATAAAATGAGTTTTTAAAAATTTCAATTTCATGCATATAAACAAACACAATGCCATATGGTATTACAAATTTTAAACAACTTTGGAGGAAAATATATCATGTAGAAAAATAAGTAACGTTCTTTTATAGAAGAAATTTCCTTTACACTTTTAAGTCTTTGATTATACAATTGCATAATACATGTTAATTTCATCAACATATTAGAGAAAAACTGTTTAAACTGCACATAAATGTCTATCCCTTTATTTATGGATTAAAGATAGACCAGTTTTTGTTATACCTTTTCCTTCCCAAATTACTATAGGACCTCTATGATGTTTTTTTTCATTGAAACACTGAATGAATGTTTTGGTCAAATCTGTTTATATACATGCGGCTTCCCAGGTGGCACTGGCGGTAAAGAACCCACCTGTAAATGCAGGAGACATGAGAGATGTGGGTTTGATCCGTGGGTTGGGAAGATCCCTGAGAAGGGCATGGCAACCCACTCCAGTATTCTTGACTGGAGAATCCCATGGACAGAGGAGCCTGGCAGGATACGGTCCATAGAGTTGTGAAGAGTCAGACATGACTGAAGCGACTTAACACACACATACAAACATACACAACTATAAAATATTTATATAAGTGGTTGTTATTTTGTGATATAAAATTTAGGTTTTTAGTTAGAAAGTTACACTTTTTTACTCTTCTTAATCATTATAGAGAAGAGATAATTACATTTAGAATTTTGCTTGCTAAGGGAGGTTTCATAGCAAGTAGAATGAGTTACTGATTTTAATAATTTATGAGGTTCAATCTCTAGTATAGGGATTTATCTTACATTTGAACCACATATCCACGTTCATGGTCTTGCTAAACTTTTTGTCATCAGCCAGCCATCTCTGTGCTGCATGTGGAGTGTTTTGCAGCTTAGGGAAGCATTTGGGCACAATAAAGTACATAGCATAAAGACTAATGCTGCAGTTCTGTTCCTACTTTGAACAATTTCCTCTTCCTCTGCTTCCTCCTTTTCCTTGTCTTGGCAGTTAAGTAAAGACAGTGATTCAGACTACTTCATTTCAAATCTTTGTTTCTCCACCTTATTTAGTATTTCTAAACCTTCATTTCAAAAGCAAGATGATAATAAGATGATAATAATAGTACCAACCTCACACAGTTGTTGAAAATTTTAAATGAGTTAATGAATATGTTTAGAGGAGTACCTCAAATACAGTGAGCTTTCTATGAGTGTAACCAGTTACCATCACAATCAGAGCTAACAATTTAAGTTTACTTATGTATAAAATGACAGACACACAGTAGAATTTTCTTTCCATAAAAAGTATAGCACCAAGTTAACTTCCGTCTTTGCCTCCTCCCTCCCCTAAACTTGCATTGTTTTAGAAGTTGTAAATGTACTTGTAAAAATAATATCACTTTGGAACTGAATAGAAAATATCATTCAAGTATGAAAACATAAGACTGAAGTCAGTGCTGGAGAGAAAATAAATCTTTCAAATGCTTTGAGATTTAGGTCCAGTGGTCAAAGGAATGAAAGGGTCTCCATAAGAGATTAAGCAAGTGAACTAGATGTCAAATATTCTAAAATGAATTCGCAGAGAAGAACCGAATGCAAATCTTGTTTTCTGATTGATGTAGTTTTATTATTTTAAAAATATAAAAACACATTAGTACCAGGTTTTTCTGGTAATTACAGACCTGTGGGGAAACTTGTTATAGCTACAAATTTATGCTATAACAATATATGTTCCCCTACTGGAGAAATAATAATTTAATCAATAAATGATGCTGGGAAAACAACAATTTAAACAGAAATGAAAAATTATGACCTATATTCAAAAGTAATTCAGTCGATGGAGACCAAACTTTATGTGACATAAGATGTTTGATCTAGGATATAAAGATTTAAAATCAACTCCTATAACTACATTTAAGAATGCAAAGGAAAATATGCTTGTAATGAGTGAAAATGCAAACAATCTCAATACAGAAATAGAAACCATAAAATAAAACCAAACTGAAATTCTAGACCTAAAAAGCAATGCTTGAAAAAAATAAAAGTAAATTGAGGTCTTAAAATAAGATTGAAGGTTACAGAAGAAAAAGTCAATGAAGTTGAAGATAAATCAATGGAGATTATACAAACTCAATAAGAAAAAGCAAAAGGTTGGGAAAAGAGTGAATTTTCAGTGATTTGTGGGATAAATATCAAATGCCAAACATACATATAATTGAAACCCTAGAAATAGGAAAGAGAGAACAGGGTAAATATTTAGAAAAATAATGGTCAAAATTTTCCCAGCTAATGCAAAATATTCATTTACAGGTTGCATATAAACATTAAACTGTGAGTAGTACAAAGACAAAGAAAACTACACCCAGGCACATGAAAGACAAATTGCTAAAAACCAGATAAACACCAAATCTAGAGAGCTGCTGCTGCTGCTGCTGTTGCGTCAGTCATATCTGACTCTATGCGACCCCATAGACAGCAGCCCACAAGGTTCCCCTGTCGATTCTACAGGCAAGAATACTGGGGTGGGTGGCCATTTCCTTCTCCAATGCATGAAAGTGAAAAGTGAAGTTAAGCCTCTCGGTCATGTCTGACTCTTTGCAATCCCATGGACTGTAGCCTACCAGGCTCCTCAGTCCATGGGATTTTCCAGGCAAGAGTACTGGAGTGGGTTGCCATTGCCTTCTCCAGAATCTAGAGAGCAGATCTTACATATAGGGAGATAACAATAAATATGACTTCTAACTTGTCATTGGAAACAATTGCAGCCAGAAGACAGAATTGTATATTTTGCAAAATATCTTTCAAGAATACATGTAAAATTAAAAAAATTTCAGAAATATTAAAATTAACACAACTTGCCATCATCAGATCTACTTGAAAAGAATTGGTAAAGAAAGTTTTTCAAGTTGTTGGAAATGATATCAGACAGAAATTTTCTCTTTAGGAAGGAACAGTAACATAAATGGTAAATATATGAGTTAACATAAAAGATTATTTTTCTATTTATTAAATTAAAATACATATGATTATTTAAAACATTTTAACATGCTATGTGTTTAGTGACATATATAGGTGTAATACATACAGAAACCATAGGACAAAGTGGGTGATTTCAAGGTTCTTTAATTTTATATGAAGAGGTCTAATGTTAACTCTAATTATCTTGGGGAACATTATAGAAAAAAATCACTAAAAATTAATGCCAAGAGGTATGGCAAAGAATGAAAAGATAAAAGGGAATCTTAAAAAATTCAATTAACTTGAAAGAAAGTTAGAAATGAATCACAAAGGAGCAAAAACAGTAAAAAGAGAAAACAATTATTAGAATGGGAAACATAAATACAATCATATCTATTATATAAATCTATTCATATCTATAATTACATAAGTGTAAATGGACTAATTACTATAATTAGCAGGCAGATATGATTATAAAGGAAAAATAAACCCAGCAAGGACTGATATACATGGTTTAGAAGTTATATGTGGGTGCTAAGTTGCTTCAGTCATGTCTGATTCTTTGTGACTCTATGGACCATAGCCCACCAGGCTCCTGTGTCAATGGGATTCTCCACTGGAGTGGGTTGCCATGCCCTCTCCAGGGTATCTTCCTGACTCAGGGATTGAACCTGTGTCTCTAATATCTCCTTCATTGGCAGGAGGGTTCTTTACCACTAGCACCACCTGGGAAGCCCAGAAATTACATATTTAAATATAAAGACACACAGAGATTGAAATTAAGAGTCAACAAGAAATATCAAGTAGATAAAAAGGATGATGAGGAAAATTCTGGTACCAGAGATAGAGACACGTTTCTAAATGAAAAACAGATTAATTCCACAGGGGGGAAAAAAACAAACAATAAAGAATGTGTTCTGTACCTAAACCAGAGGTTCAAAATAAGTAAAGTAAAAATCGACAGATACAAACAGAAGAAATAGATAAATGCACATATTTTGAGATTTTAATGCACCTCTCTCAGTTATTGAGCAATGAGATAAAATATCAGTAAAAGTGTGTGTGCACATGCATGCTAAGTCACTTCAGTTGTGTCTGACTCTTTATGACCCTATGGACTGTATAGCCCACCAGGCTCCTCTGTCCATGGAATTTTCCACGCAAAAATAATGAGTGAGTTGCTGTGCCCTTCTCCAGGGGTTCTTCCTGACACAGGGATAGCACTCACAGCTCTGACATCTTCTGCACTGGCAGGCAGATTCTTTACCACTAATGCTACCTGGGAAGCTCCAATAAAGGTACAGAACATCTTTAACCATTTTGACCAAAATGACATTGTTTAGAAGCATACATTCAACAATTTATGACATGCTAAGTCACAAAAACAATCTGTATAAGTTACAAAAAACTGAAATCTGAGACAATACATCTGTGACCACATGGACTTAAAATTAGTAAAAATGATATATCTAGAACCTCCTCTAAGTATTTACAAATTTTACAGCTTCAAGAGAAAACGTGGTGAAAAGAGAGATAAAAAAATTAACAAATTTCAAAATTAATGAGATTGAAATTATAACATATTACCATTTGTGAGATTCAGCTAAAGCAGTTCTTAGAAGGACATTTTTACCTTTAAGTGCTTATGTTAGAAAAGAAGGAATATATAAAATTAGTGATCTAAAGCAGGAGTTGGCACACTATGTCCAATGAGTGAAATCCTGGTATGGACCTTTTTATAGCCCACCAAATAAGAATGGCTTTTGAATTTTAAAATGGTTATTATATATAAACATATTATTGTGCATCTGTACATTATACAGAATATATGCACTTCAGTCTTCAAAGCTTAAAACATTTACTGTTTGACTCTATAATGCAAGTTTTACTCAGCAGTGATCTAAAGTTCTGTTTTAAGATGCTAGAAAAGGAAGAGTTAAGTAGTATCAAAGTAGAAGAAGTGATAAAGATGAGAGCAGAAATCTGTGAAATATAAAAAAATGGAGAAAATTAGCAAAGTGAAATTTTGGAGCTTTAAGAAGGTCAAGAAAATTCATAATCCTCTACTTTGACTGACCAAGAAACATGAGAAAGTGCAAAAATTGCCAATATGAGAAATCAAAAAGTGGATATTAGTAGAGATAAAATAGACATTAAAAGATTAAAAAGTAATATTATAAACAACTATGTGCTAACATTTAATTAAAATAAAATGACAAATGAAGCTAAAATGAATAAATACTTTCTGATTGGAAAAGACCCTGATGTTGTGAACAATTGAGGGCAGGAGGAGAAGAGAGTGACAGAGGATGAGATGGCTGGATGGCTTCATTGATTCAATGGACAGGAGTCTGAGCAAACTTCGGGAGACAGTGAAAGACAGGGAAGCCTGATGTGCTACAGTTCATGGGGTTGCAAAGAGTCAGATACAACTGAGCAACTGAACAACAACAACAACAAAGTACAACTTACCATAACTGACACGAGATGGAATATAAAAGTTGAATGGCTTTATATTGATTAAAATGGAATGGAATTTGATACTAAAGAACACACACACACAACTCCAGGGCCACATGGCTTCATTAATTAGTTCTTGGAAAGATACCTCTAGTTCATCTCTCTAGCCATCTCCTTCATTATTCATATGCTACAACCTCATTACATGTATGAGGCTTCTCTTACAGACTAGTCCCACCCTCAAAATTTCCATGTTGTCCCTGAAAGGAACCCCAGCTGTGGTTTTATCTTTGTGTCCCACTCCTTCTTGCTCCCTTGACCCACATCAATGTAGCAGAGTCTGCTTCTCTGCTGTAAGTCAAAACCCTGCTCTCTTAATTGAAACCACAGTGGTGGAGTGGGGACCAGAAGAGAAATAGATTTGCACATGAGGGAATATTAAAAAAAAAACAACAAACAAACAATCTCTAAAGTGATATATTTATTTGCTATATAGCTTTATTCTGTGGTTAGTGATAATATAGATTGTCAGTGTAAAAAGCCCATAAAGGCCAACAGATAATATAAATATGTGAATCAATCCAGATTTAAGATAAAAAATGATAGGGATTCTGGCAGACTGGAGAGTACCCTCTCTGTGCAAGTTTACTTACATTTAAAAAATTTTTTTTTTGTCTTTTCAGCACAGTGAACACTGAATAAGTCTGTGTGTGTGCTGTGTACTTAGTCATTCAGTCGTGTCTGACTTTTTGTGACCCCATGGACTGTAACCCACCAGATTCCTCCTGCCATTCCATGGGGATTCTCCAGGCAAGACTATTGGAGTGGGTTGCATTTGGAGTGGGTTGTCACGCCCTCCTCCAGGGGATCTTTCCAACCCAGGGATTGAACCTAGGTCTCCCTCATTGCAGGTAGATTCTTTACCAGCTGAGCTACAGAGAAGCCTTTTGAATAAGTCTAGTTGGCTATAAGTTTGTTGCCTACAGTTTAGTTTACACTGTCTGAAATTTTGTCATATTATCTATTAAAAAAAGTTACATGTGTGATAATTTCCAAGAGAAAATAAAAAGTCACTGAGCTACCTCAGACAAAATTTGGTAAAGCAAACGAGCAAATCACATGTGAAAAGCTAAAGAATGAATCAGTATGCACAAAAAACCACAAATACTATTAAAGCATATATTACTATTTGTCTAACTTTTGACAAGTAACAAAACAGAGTCACCAGAAGCACTGTTTCTTCATCTTGACAGCAACTCTGACAAAATATAGACAAAGTCATATTTGTTAATGATTTTTTCAGATTCTACTCTATTATAAAAGAGATTTAAGATAGCTAAGATTAAGTAAATAAAGAAATGTAAAAATATTTAAGTGACAGATAAGACTTAAGATGTGGATATAAAATAGCTCAGAAGGTGAAGTTTGCATTCATGTTATATACCATAAATTTACACGTTTGTTAAAAATGGATGGTACTTGTTAAGTTGTTTCAATCGTGTCCAATTCTGTGTGACCCTGTGGACTGTAGACCCTCAAGTTCCTCTGCCTATGGAATTCTACAGGCAAGAATACTGGAGTGGGTTGCCATGCCCTCCTCTGGGGGATCTTCCACACCCAGGGATCAAATCTGTGTCTCTTCTGTCTCCTGCACTGGCAGGTGGGTTCTTTAGCCACTAGTTCCACCTATGAAGCCCCCAAATGGATGATATTTTGGTTTTAAACTAGTGAACCACTATTAAAACAATAACTCATATTGTTTATAAGATTAAAAAAAATAGAAGTTTAGGATAAGTCTATTTCTATAGAAGAAACCAGAAATGAATTTCTCTTATGGATCTTCATAGAGAGCATAAGGGTGATCTGATGAAGAGTATTCTCAATAACTGATCAGCACATGTGATAACTGTGATAACAATAATAAACTGATTTTATGAAGTTCCTTTAACATAAACTGATGCCACCAAGCTCTGAGAAGAGGTATGTATACCTATTTGCAGAGAACAAATAAAAAGAACAGAATAGGTTCTTGCAAAAAGAGGGAACTGAGCTGAGGCTTTAACAGTAATTTATTGCTATATTATATGGAATCTGCATAAATTATTACCAAGTTCTCCATTATAATCCATATTTTCCAGTTGATAAAAATTGTGCTAGAGACAACATTACTTGATCAAAACTATACATTTAATTAGTGAGAGAGTCAAGGTTTAAAGGGATCCAGCTAATTCAGATGACCATTATATCCACTACTGGGGTCAAGAATCTCGTAGAAGAAATGGAGTAGCAAACAGAGTCGACAAAAGAGTCCAAAATACTGTACTTGGGTGCAATCTCAAAAATGACAGAATGATTTCTGTTCATTTCCAAGGCAAACCATTCAATATCACAGTAATCCAAGTCTATGACCCAACCACTACTGCATGAAAAGCTGATGGTGAATGGTTCTATGATGACCTACAAGACTTTCTAAAACTAACACCCCAAAAATATGTCTTTTTCATCATAGGGGACTGGAATGCAAAAGCAGAAGTCAGGAGATACCTGGTATAACAGGCAAGTCTGGCCTTGAAGTACAAAATGAGTCAGGGCAAAGGCAAACCAAGTTTTTCCAAGAGAATGCACTGGTCATAGCAAATACCCTCTTCCAACAACACAAGAGATGGCTCTACACATGGATGTCATCAGATGGTCAATACCAAAATGAGGTTGCTTATATTCTTTGCAGCCAAAGATGGAGAAGCTCTATACAGTAGGCAAAAACAAGACTGGGAACTGACTGCAGCTCAGATCATAAAGTTTTTATTGCAAAATTCAGACTTAAATGGATGAAAGTAGGGAAAACCGCTAGACCATTCAGGTTGGACCTAAATCAAATCCCGTATGATTATACAATGGAAGTGACAAATAGAATCAAGGGATTAGATTTGACAGACAGTGTGTCTGAAGAATATGAACAGAGGTTCATGACATTGTAAGGAGGTAGGGATCAAGATGATCCCCAAGGAAAAGAAATTCTAAAGAGCAAAATGGTTGTTGGAGGAGGCCTTACAAATAGCTGAGAAAAGAAGAGAAGCAAAAGTCAAAGGAGAAAACGAGACATACCCATGTGAATGCAGAATTCCAAAGAATAGCAAGAAGAAATCAGAAAGCCTTCCTCAGCAATCAATGCAAAGAAAGAGAGAAAAACAATAGAATGGGAAAGACTAGAGACAGCCTCAAGAAGATTAGAGATACCAAGGGAATATTTCATGCAAAAATGGGCACAATAAAGGATAGAAACAGTATGGATCTAACAAGCAGAAGATATCAAGAAGAGGTGGCAAGAATACACAGAAGAACTACACAGAAAAGATCTTCATGACCCAGATAAAGAGGAGGGTGTGATCACTCACCCAGAGCCAGACATCTTGGAATGTGAAGTCAAGTGGACCTTAGGAAGCATCAGTACAAACAAAGCTAGTAGAGGTGATGGAATTCCAGTTGAGCTATTTCACATTCTAAAAGATGATGCTGCACTCAATATGCCAGCAAATTTGGAAAACTCAGCAGTGACCACAGGACTGGAAAAGATCAGTTTTCATTCCAATCCCAAAGAAAGGCAAGGCCAAATATTGTTCAAACTATGCACAAGTGCACTCATCTCACACACTAACAAAATAATGCTCAAAATTCTCCAAGTAAGGCTTCAACAGTACATTAACTGAGAACTTCCAGATGTTCAAGCTTTATTTAGAAGAGGCAGAGGAAGCAGAGATCGAATTGCCAACATCCGTTGGATCATCAAAAAAGCAAGAAAATTCCAGAAAAACATCTACTTCTGCTTTATTGACTACACAAAAGCCTCTGCGTGTGTGGATCAGAACAATCCGTGGAAAATTTTTCAAGAGCTGGGAATACCAGACCACCTTACGTGCCTCCTGAGAAATCTGTATGTAGGTCAAGCAACAACAATTAGAACTGGATATGGAACAATGGACTGGTTCCAAAATGGGAAGGAGTACATCAAGGCTGTATATTTTCACCCTGCTTATTTAACTAGTATGCAGAGTACATCATGCAAAATGCAGGGGTAGATGTAGCACAGACTGGAATCGAGATTGCTGGGAGGAATATCAATAACCGCAGATACACATATGACACCACCCTTATGGCAGAAAGTGAAGAGGAACTAAAGAACCTCTTTTGAAAGTGAAAAAGAAGAGTGAAGAAGCTGGCTTAAAACTCAGCATTCAAAAAACTAAGATCATGGCATCTGGTCCCATCACTTCATGGAAAATAGACAGGGAAACGATGGAAACTGTGACAGGCTTTTTGTCTTGGACTCCAAAATCACTGCAGATGGTGATGGCAGCCATGAAATAAAAAGACACTTGCTCCTTGGAAGAAATCTATGACAAACCTAGACAGCATATTAAAAAGCAGAGGCATTACTTTGCTGACAAATTTCCATCTAGTCAAAGCTATGGTTTTTCCAGTAGTCATGTATGGATGTGAGAGTTGGATCATAAAGAAAGTTGACTGCTGAAGAATTTATGCTTTTCAACTGTGGTACTGTAGAAGACTCTTGAGAGTCCTTTGGACAGCCAGGTGATCAAAACAGTCTATCCTAAAGGAAATCAGTCCTGAATACTCATTGGAAAGGTTGTTGCTGAAGCTCTAATAATTTGGCCACCTGATGCAAGAAACTGACTCATTAGAAAAGACTGATGCTGAGCAAGATTGAAGGCAGGAGGAGAAGGAGATGACCGAGGATGAGATGGTTGGATGACATCATCACCTCAATGGACATGAGTTTAAGGAAGCTCCGGAGTTCGTGATGGACAGAGAAGCCTGCTGTGCTGTCCATGGGGTTGCAAAGAGTTGGACATGACTGAACAAATTAACTGAACTGAAAACAAATTCTTTTCATTATACCTTAGGTAGATATTAGGTAGGAGGTGGGTGCAATTAACTAGATGAAGAATTTTACAGCTATTTAATATTTTAAAATAACAATTTTTAAAGGTAAGGCTCTAAGGAATCATGAGCAATTAATTTTAACTCTATAAAGCTCTCCATTATAAAGCATAAACATAATAATCCTAAAATGGTTTATTTTTGTTTTCACTGGCAAAGAGAGGGGAGAAAAGTGGAAACAGTAACAAATTTTATTTTCTTGGGCTCCAAAATCATTGTAGACAGTGACAGCATCCATGGAATTAAAAGATGCTTGCTCCTTGGAAGAAATCTATGACAAACCTAGACAGCATATTAAAAAGCAGAGACGTTATTTTGCCTACCAATGTTCATACAGTCAAAGCTCTGATTTTTCCAGAAGTCATGTAAGATGTGAAAGTTGGACCATACAAAAGGCTGAGCACCAAAGAACTGATGCTTTCAATCTGTGGTGCTGGGGAAGACTCTTGAGAGTGCCTTGGAAAGAAAAGAGATCAAACCAGTCAATACTAAAGGAAATCAACCTCATCTATTCATTGGAAGGACTAATGCTGAAGCTGAAGCTCCAAGATTTTGGCCACCTGATGCGAACAGCCAACTAATTTGAGAAAACCCTGATACTGGGAAAGACTGAAGGCAGGAGAAGAAGGAGGTGACAGAGGATGAGATGGTTGGATGGCATCACCGACTCAAAGGATGTGAGTTTGTGCAAACTCCGAGAGATAGTGAAGGACAGGGAAGTCTGGCATGCTTCAGTTCATGGGGTTGCAAAGTTGGACACAACTTAGCAACTGAACAACAACAAGTAACTTTCAGAGCATTTTATATCTGTATAAATGTATATTCCTTTTATTTGATGTTCAGTGACCACTTCTAGTCAGGAGGAAGACTGCACTAGTTGTTATCTCCCTTCCAAAGGTTAGTAATGTTGCAGTCTAATGGCATTAACAATGAAAGTTCTGTGATCTTACAGCCTGAGGGTATCAGAAGTGATGTATGGTACACCAGCCTTATTATTTTTTTTAATTTAGAGTTAAAAAATTCCATGCAAAAAGGTTCTAGCATTTGAAAGCAAATAGGCTCTTATCCATTATTAATTCACATAAGAAAAACAGCTATGATGGCAAAGGCCAGATACTTATATGAAGGTTATAAATATGAATGAATAATTCATTTTTCTATTAATTTTGAATTTATAGCCTAACTGTTGAACTTTATTTTTTCTTTTCCTAAAAGGGCATGTACCAAGCAAAATACTGCACTGTCAGCAATCAGGACACAAAGCACTGTGGTATGCAAAACAGGATTTACTAGACACATATTTACTTATGTGTAAATAATGAAAATCACTCAGTTGTGTCTGACTCTTTGTTACCCCATCAACTACACAGTTCATGGAATTCTCCAGGCCAGAATATTGGGTGGGTAGCCTATCCCTTCTCCAGGGGATCTTCCCGACCCAGGAATTGTGCCAGGGTTTCCTGCACTGAAAGCAGATTTTTCACCAGCTGAGCTACAAGGGAATTGATCCCTTATCATATACCTCATATTATAGCTCGATAAAAGGTTCTGGAAAATCACATATTTTCTGGAGATAACCTTAAATACTTACGAGGGGGCATTTGCTGGAAGGCCCATGTGCCCCCAAATATTGTCCTCCATAACATGTTACTGAGTCCATAATTCAGAACACTCTCTTTGAATTTCTTTATTATAATTCAAATGTAACTTCTTGTCTGCCAACTTCACACTCTTAAGTCAGACAACAAAACTGGCAGTCAAAACTCGAAATTTATTCACTATGCTAGGAAGTCCTTGACTATCTCTTCTGAGATTAACTAATTTGATGACTCTTGTTCTTCCTATAACAAATATTTATTGACCAGTTTCTGTAATCAGCAATGATGAGGCCAGCTTGGTGCTATCCTATTGCCCATTGGGTATATGCTTGTACCAAACATAGAAATGAGTACATCATACATAGTTTGCCTAAGGCAGATCTATGAAAAATTGTCTGACACATTAAAAACAAAAACAAAACCACAACAGTTTACCTCCCCACTGTGCAGATGCTCCACACTTTTAAGTCCATCTTTCCTTCTTCACTCCCATGCACGCTGATGCTGGGTATAAATCACAGGTTTTATTCACATTGTAATATTATTCTTATCCTGGATCTTCATGATACGACCTGATTTAGCTGGCACATTAAGAGTATTTCTGGTATCCATTTCAATAGCAAACAGCTAGTAATAATTTAACTATAAATAGAAGTGGCTCTGATTTACATATATACCAACAAAGTCAGCTAAATACATTTCTGGTTCAACTTCTTTTGGCTAAACTCTAGAATTTTCTAGTTATTCCACATACAGGGAGGTTAGAATGGAAAGAATTAGCATTTGGACTGGAATTATTATCTGTAGGTATAAATAGAATATTCCCTTTTCATAAAATTTGCAAAAAAAATATGTGACCATATGAACCCAATGCCAGGACTCTCAAAGGACTCCTTTATCTGAGGGGACCTGAGGTTTAAGTTTCATTAATTCTTTTGTAGGTTTATGCCTGTGTCCTGTGATAGCATTTCAGATAAAGGAGAGTTAGGAAAGCTTTATGCCATATTCCTTGGATGATCAAAAACAGTAAGGACAAAGCATACCTGCAGTTTCGAGTAAAAATCCCAAATTATTATAAAGAGTGCCAGCTGCTAAAAAGCCAATTAGTATGATGACAGTAATAATGAAAACGCAATGAAATACACAAAATGGAAAGTTACATGTCGTTTCTCAAAGATATAACTATATCTGAAATTATTAAATTTCCTAAATCCATTCAGCTTATTTAATATGTAATTCATTTTCAGTAAGGTCTTTTTTCAAAAATATAAAGGCTTTCAAGGAATGATTTACACTATTATTAGATAATATAAATATCAGATTAAGCTTTATATGGCCATCTTTCATGATCTTCTTATGAGGCAGGTTTATCTATGCCTTTTAATCTCAAAAACTAATTTTTAAAATGATTTCAGTTAATTGGTTAACAAGATGTTTAAAATGCCTCTCAAAGATATTCTTTTCTGTAGTTCCATTGTATTAATGTATAATTCACTACTGAAAATATCTCTAATTCTGAAGCTACTGTATATTCATGAGGTTACATTTTTGTCTAGGAGGACTGGTGAATAAAAGAATCAGTGAATTAAATGTTAGGATGAGACTTGTGACATTTATTAACCACACTATTTTGCCTTCAGTTATATTTCATATGATTCCAGATAAAATCCATATTAATTTTAACCATATGAAAAGAGGATCCCATTTCTTATTTCCTATACTGCCTTTTACTATACTTCTACTATATGCCAATTACTAAAATTATCAAAAATGAACAGGACTTTGCAAGATTATCAAATCATTGTGATGTGTATTATTTTATTCACTATGGCATTCCTTGAGCCTAGCACAGTGTCTTATAATCAGGTATTCATTACATGTGTTATTGGGGTAAGAAATCATATGGAAGATGATTTTAGAATAACTAGATAGAGATTTTTATTTCATAAAATACCTTGGTGACAACTGTGACAGTACAAGGATAAGAAATGCTCAAGAAAGAAAGGGCACACAACATTAAGGCAGGAGGCTGGACCTCAGTAGAAAGGATGATAGGTGGAACTTCTGTGGAAGTAGTGGGAATGATCCAGGAACTGTGAATTAGTTCTATAAAATATTCAAACGTTAACATTTGACCCCATATAACATTCTTTCCCCCAATTATTTAGTGAAGTGACTGCACACAGATCTGAAACAGTAGGCTTTGGGGAGAAAGTGGTCAGAGCAGTGTCCAGTAGGGTGTAGTGCTGCAATTGGGTTGCTCGAACTGGAGGAGAAAGACAGAAAAGAGATGGCAAGCTCAACGGAAAGAGAATCAGAACAAGAGATGCTAAGAAGACAGACATGCTCCACCCTGACCATAAAAGTCCTTCCAGGGAAATGCTGACTTTCCTTTTGAAGGTAGGGCAGAGATTGAACCAATTTTATTTAAAATAATAAGGACAGGTTGATCTTAACAAATCAGAGGTTTTGAGAATATTTCCAATGTTGAAACAAGGGTTAGAAATGTTTAGAATTGATGGAACAGAGAACGTTGTTTTAACCTTGAGACATAAAGGCTAACGATTGAGAGATGTCCACAGGCAGTTTCATGAATTCTTTTTTTTTTTTTTTCATGAATTCTTTAATAGAGAGTGTGACGCACATGCAGTGAGAACACAGAACGGCTGTTACACTTTACTTCCTCGGGGGAAGACATCAGGAGGATGGTGTAGAAGAAGTGATGGATAAATGGGGGCTGAAGGATAACCCAGGATTTTTTGGAGGGAAAGTGGAGATGGAGAACTAAATGAAAAGGCATTCTGGGGGATAAAAATAAAACACAGAAAAAGTGCAAAATATGAAATATAAAAAGTGCACTGAGGAACTGAAAGCGGACAAAAAACTGAAAATGAAGACACGTTTTGAAAAGGGCTGTATATACCATTCGAAGGAGGAGGAGCCTGATCCCATTTAAAGGAGGGGATTCCACTAGAATTTTTTTTTTTTTAAACAAAGGAAGTAGAATATACCTTAATTTCTATCTGTTTTTATGTCATTAACATGGTTTTAAGACTTCCCTTAGGGAAAAACAAGAAAAAAAAATTTAGAATATCAGATGAAACCAAGTAAGAATACAGAGATTTTGGAGCAATGACTAATTATAATTCAGTTCAGTTCAGTTCAGTTGCTCAGTCGTGTCTGACTCTTTGTGACCCCATGAATCGCAGCATGCCAGGCCTCCCTGTCCATCACCAACTCCGGGAGTTTACCCCAACTAATGTCCATTGAGTCAGTGATGCCATCCAACCATCTCACCCTCTGTCGTCCCCTTCTCTCCCAACTTCGATCTTTCCCAGCATCAGAGTCTTTTCCAATGAGTCAGCCATTTGCATCAGATGGCCGAAGTGTTGGAGTTTCAGTTTTAACATCAGTCCTTCCAAAGAACACCCAGGACTGATCTCCTTTAAAATGGACTGGTTGGATCTCCTTGCAGTCCAAGGGACTCTCAAGAGTCTTCTCCAACACCAGAGTTCAAAAGCATCAATTCTTCGACTCTCAGCTTTCTTCACAGTCCAACTCTCACATCCATACATGACTACTGGAAAAATGATAGCCTTGACTAAGATGGACCTTTGTTGACAAAGTAATGTCTCTGCTTTTGAATATGCTGTCTAGGTTGGTCATAACTTTCCTTCCAAGGAGTAAGCGTCTTTTAATTTCATGGCTGCAATCACCATCTGCAGTGATTTTGGAGCCCCCCAAAATAAAGTCAGCCACTGTTTCCACTGTTTCCCCATCTATTTGCCATGAAGTGGTAGTACCAGATGCCATGATCTTAGTTTTCTGAATATTGAGCTTTCAGCCAAACTTTTCAGTCTCCTCTTTCTCTTTCATCAAGAGGCTTTTCATTCTTCTTTGCTTTCTGCCATAAGGGTGGTGTCATCTGCATATCTGAGGTTATTGATATTTCTCCCGGCAACCTTGATTCCAGCTTGTGCTTCTTCCAGCCCAGCATTTCTCATGGTGTACTCTGCATATAAGTTAAATAAGCAGGGTGACAATATACACCCTTGATGTATTCCTTTTCCTGTTTGGAACCAGTCTGTTGTTATATGTCCAGTTCTAACTGTTGCTTCCTGACCTGCATACAGGTTTCTCAAGAGGCAGGTCAGGTGGTCTGGTATTCCCATCTCTTTCAGAATTTTCCACAGTTTATTGTGATTAACACAGTCAAAGGCTTTGGCATAGTCAATGAGGCAGAAGTAGATGTTTTTCTGGAACTCTCTTGCTTTTTTGGTGATCCAGCAGATGTTGGCAATTTGATCTCTGGTTCCTCTGCCTTTTCTAAAACCAGCTTGAACCTCTGGAAGTTCATGGTTCACATATTGCTGAAACCTGGCTTGGAGAATTTTGAGCATTACTTTGCTGGTGTGTGAGATGAGTGCAACTATGAGGTAGTTTGAGCATTCTTTGGCTTTGACTTTCTTTGGGATTGGAATGAAAACTTACATTTTTCAATCTGTGGCCACTGCTGAGTTTTCCAAATTTGCTGGCATACTGAGTGCAGCACTTTCACAGCATCATCTTTTAGGATTTGAAATAGCTCAACTGGAATTCCATCACCTCCACTAGCTTTCTTTGTAGTGATGCTTCCTAAGGCCCACTTGACTTCACATTCTAGTATGCCTGGCTCTAGGTGAGTGATAGCACAATTGAATTATAATCACCTGCACTCAGATGGAAAAATGAAATCCTCTTAGTTCCATTTCTTGATTGTTTTCCCTAAATGGCATTGGATGTATGTTTCACAATGCATTTTGTGAACTGACACAATTTGCACATTTCTTTCCAAGGCTTTGCCTGTTTTATATGAATGTTTCATTCACAAAAAGACACAGTGATAGATTATTTTTCACTTGTCCATCCATTTCTGGAGTTACAGACTGATCTATATTCCACTTTCTGCTCTAAGAAAGGAAATAAAGATGCAGTGAAACTGTGTATGCAGAGAAAGTTACAGGAAATCTATAATGCTAATAAAACCTACAAGTTTAGCCGAAATCAGACAATTGAGAGTTTTATTTTGTTATGATTTTTCCTGGCAAAACTTATTGTTGCAAAACTAGGACAAACCTCAAACAAAGTGAATAAAATGATGCAAGAAGTTTTATTGAGTTTTGTCTAGTTTGCCAGTTTTAAAATATGCTTCTTTGTTCTTTGAGGGAACAATTCTGACACACATTGAAGGAGTGTACACATTTTAAACTCTTTTCTTCCTCAACTAGTAAATCACAGATTTTATCTGTGGCCACGAAATCAAATTCATTCTTCGTGAGCTGTCTCCACTACCACTTCTCCTGTGAAGCCCTACCTGAGTCTATTCTACTCCATGTAGTTTTACATTGCTGATCAGATAACCCCGCTTTTATTGACAGAATAGGGATTCTAGGAATTTTTATTAGAAGCTGAAAAGCTTTCTGAGAAGCAGGTAAGAGAGAATGGAAGAAGAGAAATTTGGTCTGAGTCACTGAGCCAGTTTTGGATGGCAGAAAATACAGTACATGCTTTTGAATATGTCGCACCTTGCATGAATACATGATACAGTAGGATTAAAATGCCTGAGTGAGAATGTTTATGGAAAAAAGTTATGGCAAAATGGGAGCCTAGTATTAGCCTAGTATTAAACAGTCATTAAGTTTCAGTAATTAAATTCAGTAGGCAGAGCCCATAGTTCAGATATCTGTATGTTCAGATATCTGATACTGACAGGCAGTAATGCCTCCTCAGCAGAAACATGGGATCCTTTGCATATTTCTCCCTTCAGTCTTCCTCTCTCCTACCCTTCTTTCTCTTTCCTTTCCCCTTCCTCTTCCTTCCCTCTTCCTTCCTCATTCCTTTCTTTCTTTTCTTCTTTTCTTTTTTTTTTAATAAATGAGAAACAAACCCAATTTGCATTATCACAGGAAACTTAAAGATCTCAGAGTAGAATCAAGTAATTACAAGAAAGGTAGAAATGAAGCTGGACATTGGGTACAACACTTAAGTTTAATGAGGCCAAAGATCTCTCTAGATCTCTTCTCTCTGCCTTGTTCTCTATTATGACATCATTCTCTCCCGCTTCAATTGGAAACATTCCACATGGCAGACAATATGCTGTTGCTCTTTGGCGCCTCATCATCTATTTCTTGGGGAAAGTTGACCCTTGCTTAATTTAGTGTCAAACTGTAAAATCCAGGTAGAGAGCTCACTTGCATTGTACCCAGCACCAAGCTTATCATGCAGAGGGAGGATGGGAAGATAGGGATGCTTTTTAAGAAAGTGTCATCTTTCAGAACTCATGTTTAGTTCTGGGGGTGGGGCATTTCTTTGCAGAAGAGAGTGTTTCCAAAATAAAAAGAAAAGTTGATGACCTACATAAGACTGACTAGAGCAAGCACAAAACAGGTTGTGACACTTACAGTCAACACACATGCTCCTAATGTCTATCATTGGCGACCCCAAGACAAACATCTAGAACTTTTGCTGGCATTGGTATCAGTGATTCCAGAAGACATCAGCAACAAGGCTCAGGCCTTTTGAATCATTATTGACAAGGCATAGCACCATGGTGACCTAGATAAGAGGAGGAGGAAAATAGTACATGCTACTATAGTAAATGAGAATATTACTGGGGACTTCCTGGAACACAAGGTAAGTATTTGAGTGTAGATTAGATTCCTATGGAAAGGATGGTGATGAAACCAGAGAAGTAGTTTTGGTAACATGCCCCTGTTTATACTTTAGGTTGCTGTGTATTGGAAAATATGAGCTTTGTATATTAATAGGCTCTTTGGATGTCTCCTCTGACATATGTGGATCTTAGCATTGTGCATAGACAGTCAGAAAAGGGAGATATAGTGCTGAATATGAATTATACCAACCTAAAATTGTATATGTCTTACCTATTTGTCTTCTGCTTGTGCCTTTTAAAAGTAGTTTAAGTCTTTAATTGTAGAATGAAGTCATGGTTTGAGTCAACTCAAAACATGAGTGCACAGCAACACAGAAAAAGAGGACTGGAGGAATTATTTATCTGATTACAAATGTCTAAATTGTCATAAAATTCTCAAGTCCAAATCCAGCACGTGTAGTGCTGGTAGGTGAAAGCACTGTAGCAGAGAATAAAGGTGGGCTCAGCACTTGA